>NW_022196906.1:91484738-91502553 GCF_008632895.1 Mastomys coucha | reverse complement strand
AGAGAGAGAGGCTGTTTGTGCTTTTTACTGTGATTAACCATTTTCCTCTGACCGTCTCCTTCCAGAGTGAGGAAGAAATGGAGCCAAGAAGACCTAGATCCAAATGCATTTCTCACTCATAGAGATCATAAAGCCTGCCTCACAATGTAGAAGAAATGTGCATTACTTACAAAATTTTGAGCAGGGGGAATAGCTGGCACATAATAAAATTTAGAATTGTTATCTCATTTTGGGTGAGAAGTACATTCACATTCAAAATCTTCCTTGAGCTTTGGCAATTCATTCACAACAGCTTCGGCTCTCTCTTATCTGTACTAGCTATAAGAGACTATACTAGCCAGTATAGGACATTCTGCAAGCCTCCCTTTAGCTGGCTTAATGGTGATTGGCATTCTGAGGATGTCATTTCCTGTGCAACTGTACATAATAAAGCTTTCCTAAAGTACATGTTTTCCTTTTGGAATTTTAAAGGCTGTCTGGGTATGTTGTCCTCTCAGGAGCCTAACTAGCTAGGGAACTCTAACTGAATCTCTGCATCTTTAAGGAGCTTAACAGAGGACTTGGAGATCCCCCAGGTCACTTTGCCAAGGAAATCACTAACTATCTTATCTTGACCCGTGGCTTGGAATGTCTTTTCATGCTGTTATAATTGCATAAGGTACAGGGCCAGTGGGAAGCAGATGACCCAGGTAGACTACTGGATTGTCTCCATCCCATCCCATCCCATCCCATCCCATCCCATCCCATCCCATCCAATCCCATCCCATCCCATCCCATCCCATCCCATCCCATCCCATCCCATCCCATCCATTTCCAACATGGCAAGTGACAGAATCACAGAAAGACAACAGAACACCATAGATTATTAGAGTACAAATTCACAGTCTAAATCTTCCTAGTGGAAGGAACTTGTTTAAATTCATTAACATTGCCCTGCTTCCATCTCTCCATCGAGGGTAATGACAATGGTGGCCTCATCTTGTGGCTTTGTAGACTGGATAAAAGACTGCTTGCAAATCCTAGAATTGATGTGATTTGTGGAAGTGCTCCATGATATTAGTAGTTACTGTCTTGTCGACCATTTCCTCAAAACACATCATTGGCTTATGGCCAGATGTTTTAAAATGACCCTTAAGACCTGTAATTTCTACACTCTGCCTCCCACTAAAGTTCCACTGAGTTCCTACCCTGTAGTCTAGTTCCATTGTTGTCATGTTATTTCTAGAAATTACCACTCAGAAAAATTCTTCTCTTCCTTCTGTATTTCTTCCACTCATTCCCCCAGTTCTGGGATGACATAAGTACCCTTCTAGCTAACACATCATAGAAAGTTCAACTTTGGACACCACCGTGGGATCGTCAGATAGCCTCGTCTCTCCACCATGAGTTATCCACACTTATAATCAGTCATAAGTTGTTTTCCAGTCATCCTTTATCTCTGTGATGCAGGGTTACAGCCCTTGGTTCAGTCATCCTGATTTCTCATTCCAAAGCTTCAACAATTCCATGTATTCTACTTACATTCTGTTTCCTTCTTAGAACTGTTACCATCCCATTAACTAAAGCAATTATAGACCACCCCCAAATTGGTGGGGTGATTTATACTGATTTTAATTAGGACTAGCTCTAGGATAGCTAAACCCAGGCTTAGAAGAACCCCATGGCCTTGTCAAGGGTTTGTCTTGAAGGATAAGATGGTATTGTTTTTCACTATTTTCTAGTTGCTATTTTGAATTTTGGGGATGCTGTCTTGCCCATGAAGATGTGGAAATAAAAGGCCCCAAATCCGGGCAAAATTCAATCTTTTGGAAACCTTTAGATTTTTGTTTAAAGATTTCACTCTTTTCCCTAGTGGTGCAGAGTGAATTCAAGCTCAAATCGTAGATAACATCCTATGGTGTACTTGGCCATACCAATTGTTCAGATCACAGAACTGAGGATACTAGGTATATTTTTATAGGAGCTTGAGCCGTGGATAAAAGGTGAGGCATCTGTCATCCACTGGAAAGGTGCCACCAATAGGTAGCATGTTGTGGTTAACTTCTGACCACATCTTAGGTTATAGTTGTTTGGGATGATCAGAGTTTGTCTGATCCTTACATGTATGCTAGCAGACGTAAAACATGATATTTGACTAAAACACATGTGATGGTGGTTATAAAGAAGGTAAAAAATAAAAGGTGAAGAAGAGAAAATCATAAACAGTACCTGCAGCTCTGAGATCATCACTGCATTCTGAGCATAGACCTTCTGTAGCTCCTCTTATGTTACACCCATGGTTGTATTCCTGTATGTACTGGAATTGTACAGTCTCTGTAGTCTTCTATCATGTTTGCTGGAAATGAGCAATGTGAGGACTTTGTAACATCTTAAACTGTTATTTGAACCTTCTAAAAACTCAAAGTTTTCTCTTAAATCCTGGAAAATACTTTTGCCTAAAGAATGAAAATGTTTAAACATGTATGAGCAGAAACAGAACTCTGTAAGACTCCTGGGTACCTATCACTCAGGCTCGACAGTTTTGACTGTTTGTCACTCTCGGGCCTGACTGAACTGTTTGGAAACACCTTCCTCCGGCATCGTATTGCTCCCATAAACCTGTCAGCATGGTTCTCTGAAAGACAAGGAAAACCTACTTCAGTTAAATACCTGCCCACCCATGATACTTTCATCAGACTTGGAAGATGATAATGCCTCACACTCATGGAGAAGGTACTATGCAAGTTCCCCAAGATGGTTCATAAAAGTTTATAGAGTTTTTTTGAACCAGGATCCAAACAAACTCCGTAAATTATAACTAGCTCATAGGGATATTTTAATATAAAGTTTCTTCTGCTCAACATGTGTTTTTCCTATTGTAGCTTATCATTTATTGCCATGGTCTGCAGTTGCCTGGTGTGTGTGTGTGGTCTTACATGAACATGTGTTTTCTGTGGTTTTGGAGATGGACTGTGGCTCCATTCTTGCTGGGTTCTGGCATGAATTTTGGTGGCGTGGGCTCATACACAATACTGCATATTCCCATTAGGTGGTATAGAATGTCCAATTACCTTTATTTTTGTGATGTTGGTAGTCACTGAAAATTATAGTTCAGTTCATTACTTTGTGAGAACAGTGATAGCCTAATCTTTTAATTTTTCTCATTTATTAGTTGAAAGACTTTTATTAGATAAACTTCCTTTCATGATCTATATGCCTGCCAGTTTTCAAATATCTGTTTGTTTCTTTGTGAATTTGTGAATTTAACAATTTAGGATGTATTTCTGTCTATTTTCATCAACAGCATTATCAATCTCCAAACTACCTGGTCTTTTATTATTAGATGCACATGTGGGCTGGAACCTGTGTTCTCTGAGACATAATCCCATGATTCTTTTGACATCCTTGTTTTCTCTCGTGGAAAGATATTCCAGGATCACTGGGATCATCTTATGACCCAGACCTGGAACTGGACATTTCTTTGTGGATTCTTCTTTCTTTCCTTTTTATTAGAAAATGCATTTCTAGACACTAGAGGTGATAGTTCACCACTACTGTGATTTTTTTCATTCTCTCTCTCTTTTTTGTTGTTTCTACATTGGTTAGAGCTACGAAAATTGGATCAGCTTAAATTATACAAAACCTATGTGCTACTAAAGTGATATTTTATTGAAAATTTCACACCACTGAACTTATTTTTAAGGGATAACACACTAATATAGCCCAGTGAATTTATCTTTACTTAATTTCAGTGATCCTGAGAGTGAGCTACACATCCCTAGACACCTGGCACTGATAGTTCTTATTCATCGCCTTTCTCTTGTTTCAGTTAGTCTTGATTTGTAATCTCCTTCCTTCCTTCCTTCCTTCCTTCCTCCCTCCCTCCCTCCATTTTTCTTCTCTCCATCCCTCACTTCCTTTCTTTTCTCCCTCCCTTCCTTTCTTTTCTCCCTTCCTCTCTTCCCCTCCCTTCCTTCCTTTACTTCCTTCCTCCTTCCCTTCCTCCTTCCTCTCAGCTTAGATTACACACCTAGTCCATTATTCTCAGCTTTGTGTCTTAAATAATTATTCTTTGCATATGGCAGAGGCAATATCCTTGACACAGATGTTGCTACTTCATCTATATTCTAACTTGTCTTTGCCATTTATTATAGAAACACATCACTAAAGTTTCTCTCAGTACTCCTAGGGTGTTCATATGTAAATGAGGAAATACTGAAACCTAACTACACATCCCCTAGGCTAAAATATAGCCAGCTTGAGATTGGAGAAACAACCCAGTGGTAATACAGTGCTCTCTCCCTTGCTCTCTTTCTCTCCGTCTCCCCCACCTCTCTCTCCCCTTCTCCCCCTTCCTCTCCCCCTTCTCTCTCTGTGTTATGTTTACAAGGTGTACTTCTAGTCAAAATTAGATTCCTCCTTTTCTCTGTCTCATCCTTATGTTCTATTTCTGTGCCTGGGAGGTAAAAGGGAAGGTCAATGACGAATGGTCCACATGTTCACCTGCTAACATTTCCTCACAGCAGCCTAAACGTACTTCATTCGGATTCCACCAGAGGCCCAAGTATTTTGTTCAGCACTGGTGACTTTTTCCACTGGTGAATAGAAAGTTCGAGTAGCTAAGCAATTTGAGGAGATTAAAGAAAATGGAACACTTCTTTAGAAATGGGCCTTACTTCTTACTTAGCTTGAACCCAGCGGCAAAAGAAAAAGAATGAAACCTTGGCTTGGAGGCTGTTGATAATGCAGAGCAAGCGACAGCCCTCTTGGAGGTGAGAAGAGCATTTTTCACTATTACAAGGTAGAGTGTGTGCATCTGGCTGTTAGGCAGACCCAGCAGTGAATCAGTCATGTCTGGCATGATGGGAGGATGAGGAAAGAAAATGGAGCGTTGACATCATGCTCGTGTTGCAGACAGCAGTGATAGATGAAGGAAATAAGCACCCTCCGAATCAGGTACCCAAATGGAGCGGAGAGTCATGGTAATAAAGATCTGAGATATCTCCTGCCAGAGTGTCTGTGAGTTCTCTGTACAGTGTGCCATCTCTTCCATTCATCATGCTAAATCAGGAGTGCAGTGGGTACCCATAGCTGCTCATTTTTATCATCTGGAGATACACAGTCTGTAATCTTGACTTTAATTAACTCGCTTGAAGCTAGTTTATTCTGACTCACTTCCTAAGGCTATATAAGACTCCATGAAGGTCGCTTGGCCATGTCCAGGCAGCTAATAGCTGAGATACCTGACCCCAGTGTAGTTCTGAGAGTTTGATTTCCATGGTTGGCCTTTAAGTTTTTAGAAAATGGAGGGATCAGCAGAAGGGCAGGATCTTTCCAGATCTAGCATGTTGGGACAAAAGGAAAATTCAGTCTTGCTTTAGGGACAACTTTTTAGAAAACAGTCACTGGGAAAATATTGTCTCTTCTTTGTACCCTATAGAAAGTGGTCTATGGTGCAGAAGAGACAGGAGCTGGGTCTCAGCAGGGGCTTTATTATGGAGAGCCTGTCCCTGACTGTCTTTTCCAGTTCACCTGAATCCAGCACTTACAGACTCCGTAGAAACCTTGCAGTCCCTGTTATCTTCTCCTTTTTTTGCTTTTCACCTTTGTCGTCATTTTTCTTTCTGTCTGCCTGAAATACCATGCCCCATTTTCTGGGTTTGGCCAATTCCTGTTAATCTTTGATTCACATCTGCACTAAATTCAACAGTGTCATTGCTCCTCTCAATACTCAGGAAAAATCCCTGCCCAAAGCCAGTGGATCTCTACTGTACCTGCTACCTCCCCTGCAATACCTTATGCTGAGTAGATAAGACACATCTTTGTCTGGATAGGAGTAGGCACAGAGCAGCTCTAGTAAGGAATGGCCCTTCTCCCATGCTCCTTCTACATCCCAGCTTTATGTTTGTACTTAACTTAGTACATAATTAATGTGCATCAACTCTTTTGAGTTAGAATCCACATGCCATGTAATTCTATCATTTAGAATAGTTGTGGTTTCTAGAACAAAAGAGTTGTGTGAACATCAGCATAATTTAAAAACATGTTTGCTGATGAAACTCTATACACATGACCATCTAGTACCATTATATTTAGTAGATGCAGTATACTTCTGAAAACCCAAAGGATTCCATCACCCATTAGCAACTCTTTTTTCCACAGTCTCTCATCCACAACAACATTCATGCCCATGGATTTGTCTATTTTGGATATTTCATATCAGTGGAGTCATATAATAAGTGGACTTTAATGGTTGTCCTTCTTAGCAGGATGTTGTCAGGACTTAGCATGTTGTAACATGGATGGATGATTTATTCCTTCTTGTGGTTAATAATGATTCCATAGTGCCTGTGGCTGATTTTTAAACCTCTGAATATCATCTAAATTACCTTTTATGTTGGGAGGCTTACAAAGTAAAGCGAAAGGCAAAAGAATGTATTAAACATCCACATTGTTTTTATCTAGATCACTAATACTGTGTCCTATTTCCTTGAAGTCACTTTTTTCCTTTTAAAATATTTTTTGAAAAGAATCAAAGCCTTTAGGATGTTTATGTCCCTTTTCATCATCAGTCTTATCTCTTTTGATGTGCCCTGAAAAGTACCAGCTTTCTTCGTTAATTTTGTATGTCTTTATAGATAGACGTGGTCAGTAATGAACATTATCAGTTACTACTATTTTGTATATAGTTGTATATAGTTGGAGTTTTCTTTTTTCTCTTTTTCTTTTTTTTTTTTTTTTTTTTTTTTTTTTTGAGAAAGGGTTTCTCTGTATAGCCCTGGCTGTCCCCTGGAACTCACTCTATAAACCAGACTGCCCTCGAACTCAGAAATCCACCTGCCTCTGCCTCCCAAGTGCTGGGATTAAAGGCATGCGCCACCATTGCCCAGCTAGTTGAAGTTTTCTAAAACAGTCACAAAGTATACACTGCTCTAAAGCTTTCTTATTCATTTGTTGTTTATTCTTATTCAGTTGTTTATTCTTAACATTTCAATCAGGTATGAATCTCTGTAGTCATTGGTGCCCATTGCAAAACAAAACTTGTCTAGCCAAAGATGAGGGCAGGTCTAAGCTACAGCCATAAACAGTCATTTAGAAGGCAATGTGAGGGATGCATCATGTATGCTTAGAAAATCAAAATCCAAAACCAAACCAAACCAATCAGCCAACCAGTTGTCTATAGCTGTCACAAAGTATATACTGTTCTACAGCTTCCTTATTCATTTATCTTTGAGCCTTAGCTTTATGTGTTGATAGATAAGCCTAGTTCCCTTTTTCTAGCTGTTATATAATATTCAAAGCATTTTAAAATTTAAATAGCCAAAACAGTCTAGAGCAAAAGGAACAAAGCTGGAGTCCACAAGAGCTGGCTTTAAAACATACCCTAGAGCCATGGTAACCAGAACGGTGTGGTACTCACACAAACATTGACGTACAGAACAATAGTATAGAATAGAAAAATAGGCACTAATGTACATATGTAATCTAACTCATTTCACTAAACTCAGCAAAACTCAGCAAGAATGTACTTTGTATAAATTGTTGCCCGTTGTAAAACAAAACTTGTCTAGCCAAAGATGAGAGCAGGTCTAAGCCACAGCCATAAACAGTCATTTAGAAGGCAATGTGAGGGATAGATACGTCGTGTATGCTTAGAAAACCAAAATCCAAAACCACACCAAACCAATCAGCCAACCAACTATCCAACCAACCAAGGAAACAAACAAACAAAAACCCTAGCCTACCTAGTAGGGCTTTTGACTTCTGGAACTATAGGGTTGCTGATTTATAGTACTGGACCTGAAGTTACTCCTATGGAATGGTTGTCAGATCTAATCAGAAAGTAGTTGGTAGCCCCTATAACAGACTTCCCACTATTGCGTCAATGGGCTTGTCTGACCTAGCCACATGGTATTAGTGTGTATAGGGTCTATATCTGAGTAGTACTGTTAATGACAATTCTTCCACAATAACCTACACAGAGCCTCTGGTATTGCGAGGGGTAGCTAACAGGAGGAATTTTCCAGAACAATTTCAGCTTGATTTCTCTATGTGTATTTCTCTGTATCTTTTGCAACAAGATTTTACCATCTAGTTTTAGTGGACAAGCAACAACAGTGGCAA
This sequence comes from Mastomys coucha, assembly GCF_008632895.1. Lineage (NCBI taxonomy): Eukaryota > Metazoa > Chordata > Mammalia > Rodentia > Muridae > Mastomys > Mastomys coucha. The sequence continues at coordinate 91,494,450 of NW_022196906.1, read as the reverse complement.
TTTCTGATATTGTTTGAGGAATTTAGGGTGCCTCTCCAACTCACGGGGAGAGGCTCACCACTGGAACTGGCATTTTTATTTAATTACGTATGACTTCTGAAGGCAGCTTTGTCCACTCCCCTAGAGTATCTCTCTAAACTCATTTTGTTTTATCTCATTTTGATTAGCTTATCAAGACTCTCTTAAGGCCTTTTCCCTTATGAGTTTTGATTGGCCCTGCCTTCCACTCCCTTCTCTCCCTACCACCCTCCTTGTCTAAACCTTTGAATGCTTAGGATTCCTCTTCTCACCTTTGTCTCAGACTCAGTCTACTACTCCTAAGACCTTTAAGAATTTCACTCTCAGCCAGGCAGTGGTGGTGCACGCCTTTAATCCCAGCACTTGGGAGGCAGAAGCAGGTGGATTTCTGAGTTCGAGGCCAGGTCTACAGAGTAAGTTCCAGGACAGCCAGGGCTATACAGAGATACCCTGTCTCGAAAAACCAAAAAAAAAAAAAAGAATTTCACTCTCTCATGGGGTAGTTTTCTGGGGTTTATACCCTATATAAATGTAAAAACACAAGTGATCCTCTTTACCTCTTCTAGCTAGCTATGGTTTGAAATCTATTCTGTCAGGCACTAGATTATAGATACTTGTGTCCTAGTTTTGTAGGCTTATAACACCTCTCTACGGCTTTCCACTTTATAATCTACCTTTAATGGTGAAGTGTGTTTCTTGGAGGTAGCAAATAGTTTAATTTTTAATTCAATGTGCTAGTCTGTGCCTTTTCTTGGGGAAGTTGAGATCATGAATATGCAAAGTCATTGTTGAAAGATGTATATTGATTTCTACCATTTTGTTGTTTTTGTAGAGTTTGACATTTTTATATCCCTCATTTGTTTATCTACTACTATATTATCCTTTATTTTCCCTCTGTACCTTCTTAGATATGTTGTCTATTCTCTTCAGTCCAATGAGTTCCTTCCAGTATGCTCTGTAGAGCTAGATTAGTGATCTCAAATTTCTTTAGCCTGATGTCAGCATGGCTATTTTTTTCTCCATCAACTATGACCAATGATATTAACGGTATAATAGTTGGAGGTTAACAGAGTATACCCCAGGTATTGCTGGCAGTAGTAGTCTGGGATAGCAGATGTACTTTTCTTGAACTTTAAATGCAATAATTCCATGCCTTTTTGGCTTTCAGGTTTTTGTTGAGTGATCAACTGTTACTCTGATGCAACTGCCTTAATATGTGATCTGCTGTCCCTCTCTCCCAGCTCTCAACAAAATGTCTTTGTTCTGTGTATTTAGCACTTACTTTATAATATGGGGATTTTTTTTTTGGTCCTGACTATTTGATGGTCTATATGTCTCTTGTATTTGCATGTGCTTTTCTTTTTCTAGATTTGGGGAGTTTTCTCTGATGATTGCAGTGAAAACGGTTTCTCTTCTTTTAGCATAAAGTTCTTCTCCTCTATGCCCACAAGCTTTGGCCTTTTCACAGAGTCCTGCAAATTGTGTATATTCTACCTGTGCATTTTATTTTTAATGTATTGCTGTCCTTGGCTGAGTGCACCAATTTTTCAATCTTATCTTTAATCTCTGATCTTCTGTCTTCCCTGTGACCCATTTGATCCGTAAGGCCTTCCACTAAACTTTTATTTGAGCATCCTGAATTTTTCCATTTATATCACATTTCAGTTTTGTTTTTCTTCAGTACTCTGATCTCTGTCTTCAGTTCCATACCTATATCACGTGCTGGTGTCTTCATCTAACTCCATTGTTTATTTCTGTCCCCCTGACATCCATTCAGGAGTCTGTTCACATCCTCTTTCACATATTTGAACACGTTTGTTTCCAGTTTTTTAAATTCTTTTTAAAATTTCATCTGAGTCACTCTCATGGGTACCATTACTCTGATATTGATAGATTTTTGTAGGAAATATGTTGTCTTTGCTTTTTCTGCTACTTGTGATTTTGTATTGGGGCTTGTGCATCAGGATTGTTATTTCATTGGCTGGGTGGAAATAAGTCACCCTTCTTCTTTCAGTGTAAGTGCTTATGATGTTCATGAAAGACTGTCATAGTCAAGAGGATGTGCCATTTTCCTCTATTAGACCAGTGTTCTCAACATCTCACTTTGTCTCAATCTTCCCTACAAGTAAAATACTGTCTGTCACAATAGTCACTATTCAGGGGGAGACCCACTATGAAATAGAATACTACTCAAATGCTAAGCACTAATTATTTTAGAAAGTGAAGGAACATTTCCAGTACTGTGTGTCCCAACACATCAGTTACTGTAGGTATTAGTGGAAAGAAGAAGAGGAAGAAAAAGAAAGAGTACACTAAAAATAGTTATTGCTATTATAAAATAACACAAATATTAATATTTATAATCTGGAGGAGAATGTCAATTAAAAGAGAAATTTTGGGAGAAATTGTAGAGGAGAAGATGAGGGTATTTTGTATAAATGTAGACTGAAGAGAGAACAAAATGTCACTATATAATACCAAAGAGTCCTGAAAAGATCCTGAAAACCAGGACAGACTATTTTCTCTCTCTGAGAAAAAGTAAATGAAAGGTAAAGAGGGAGAGAAAATAAAATAAAAGCAACATAAGACAAGAACTGGTATGGGCCAAACTAGCCTCCTAAAATTACATTGACATTAAACAAAGATGGTGCAGATGTAAAAGGAGAGAACTGAATGGGGAGATGGCTATGAAGATGAGTGATTGTTGGCCGTCATGTGGACTCTCTGGGTTACCTCCCTGACTCCCTGAATACCCTCATCTCTGGATGCTCCCCTGTGATGGACATCCAGTTCTCTCTGGAACTTCCTTTAGAGGACAAGATTATTGCTCATCTTCTGGCCTTTGGGTAGTGCTTCACAGGTAGAATCTCAGATCTGGTCCTCAATCTGTTAATTGTTTCAGGATTCCAGGTGCAGATGCTGGCCCCTCTGTGCAGCATCTTGTGAGCTGCTTGGTGTCTGTGAAAATTCACGTATAGACTTTGGTCATTACCATATTTTCAGTTCACCAAGTAGTGTGCAGATCTGATTTAAAATTTCATTTCCCCAATCTCACAGTATTCTGTTTGTGAGGTTTCAGCACAAGGGCCTGTGAGATTTTTGTCTGAGTCCCTCAAGAGTGTGGCTTACTGCAGTCTCAGGCTGTCTGGCTGCCCTGTCAGCAGAAGTCTTTCCAAAATGACATCTTGCATCTGCTCTATTGCTTGCTGGTGTACGCTGCTCCAAGGCCAGGGTTGTTTTTTTCCTCTCTCTCTCTCTCTCTCTCTCTCTCTCTCTCTCTCTCTCTCTCTGTCTCTCTCTGTCTCTCTCTCTCTCTTCCTCCCTCCCTCCCTCTTCCCTTCCCTCCCTCAAGTCTGGCTTTTCCTTCTGCTACTGCAGCTGCCACCCAGAGGAATGGCATTTTATTCAGATGTTCAGTGTGTACATTGCTTTTGTGATAGTTTTTTCAGCTTTCTCCATATTATTCCCCAGGGACTCTGACATTTCTCAATCTTGGTGAAGCCAACAACATTACTTAGCATTTGCTTTTAACTCACAGTGATTTAAATTAATTAGAAAAGAAAGCTGTGTGTCACTACCATGAATGTAAAATGATTGTTATGTTACCTAAAATAATGACACAATAAAATAATAATTTCATGGCTATAAAAATTTAAATATGATATATAAAAATGATCAAAATATTGTTCCCATGGAGATAGAGAAAAGAAAGGAGAAAGGAATATGGCTTAGAATTGTAGCCAAAAGGGAGGAGACCCTTGTATGACATGGTATCATTATTTACATGGATACCTGATGTTTTTGCCTTAGATATTGAGATGAAGAACTTTTAAGATGCATAATTATTAAATTAATGCACTTTATATTTTGGGATATGCAGCATATTCACATTGAATAAATAAAAGCATAAATGAATAAGGGGTATGCAGTGGTGCTGTAGACACCATGCCAATATCGGTGATGAACTGCTATCCCTCTGTCCCTGTCCCCATGGGGTGGCTCTCAGAGATGACAACCTTGCTAACAGTAAAGGCAGACAGCCCAAGTCTTGCACAAATATGAATTTAGTCTCCAGAACAACCATACTGGGTAGATATGCTTAGGATTCCCATTTTACAAATAAGGAATTGGAGACAAAAAAGGGAAAAAGGGATAAATGGGTTACCTGGGTTTATGTAGCTGTTGAGATGGCTGGGAATCTACCCCAACATTCCTTACTTACCTTTATCTCAGTTCTTCTGCCTGTCAACTGGTGAGGATGCAGAGCATCTCTTCTGGGTGTTGTCTAGTGGTAAAGACTTCAGCAGGCTGAGGGAGGAGCCAGCACAGGCTGAAGATGGAGCCAACACAGCCATGCTCTTTTGTGCTAAGCCAGTGGCTCTCTAGCAGCTGCATTAGTCTCCCTGTACCCAGTGGGAAAGCCAAGTCCTTAGTCTTGCCCATGATTGCAGATTTCCTAGATTCACACCTTGTATCTCCAACTCATTGCTGTTCTATTGTCTTTTTCCCTCCTAAAATGATCAGCCTGACAATTTTGTTTGGCTCTAGGGCTAGTACTTGCCCACCAGACCCTGTCTCCTAAGGAGGTCCAAGAGTTTGGCACTCCCTGGACCATAAGTACCAGTCAGGAGGATACGGCAGCATGGGAACTGTGGGTGAAGTCTGAGGCCAGCAAATTGTCTCCACTGAGACCATGCTAGCCGTACACCCTGCAGAGGACCAGCTCCAAAGTGGAATAAATCACCTTCAATCTCCTCCTCTTAGGGTGGCCTTTGACTGAATCCCTTGTCTTCCTGAAGGCTGTTGCCAAGGAAATCCTGGAACTTAACAGTAAAATCAAGAAAACCATCTTTTAAGGTGAGATTTCTAATCCCAGGCACAGAAAATCAATGTGTGATAAATACTTTTAACCTTCCTTTTTAAACTGCCAATTATAGTGTCCAGATTAGGAAATATTATTTCTATACTAGGGGAAGAGAAGCAGCCATTTATTAAATGCTTATTAGAGTCTCCACATTTTGGCCATGTTATCTTTATTTCTTCTGCTCAGTGTGGTCACTTTTTGGAAGGCAGCCCTTGATATGCAGAGAAGAAGGCCAGGTGTAGACCACAGTTCTTAATGAGAAGCTTACCAGGGTTCTAGTAGCTAATCAGGAACTTTATAGGATCGTGGGAAGGAGCAACATAAATCCTGTGACATTGATGATTCCAGTGGCCCCTTCCAAATGACCCCAATATAAGCCTTCCAATACTTCAGCTGGAAACTCAGGATCTTATTATCCCATTCTTGTTTCTCCAGATCTCTTCTCCATCTTCCACATTCTGGTCTGCACCAGCACTGGTCTTCTGCAGGCTGTTTCTGTTCAGGTCACTTGCCTCATTGACTTTGGTTGAATCTGGCCAAAGGAGCTCTCTGGATTAGGTACCAGCTTCCCTACTTCAATGTGTATTAACAGCCCCTACCTTAGAGTGTAGATGAGCTAACTATAACACTTGACAAATAGAAAACTCTCAACTGGTCATTATCATGGTGTAGCATTCTGTTAGGCTGCTGGCCACCCTGTTCTGAAACCTATATGGAGGGCAGAATCTCTCCAAGCCTGGAAGAAACAGGGACTACTCATAGCAGGCAATTAGAGGGCACTTAAGGATGACGTTTGTTTTCTAGGTTAAAACACATGAAGTTGCCACTGTTTGACTAATACATGCAGCAATTCTATATAGATCAAAAATGTGGGCAAGATGAATGGCCACCAATAAAGTATGGGAAAGCTTCCAGGTTGTCAAGATAGAAGCCGTTAGCATATTCATGCTGCCATAGAAGGGCTAAGAGAAGGCCCCAGGAGCAAATGATGGGCTCTTGGAGAACTCTAGTTGAGCAGGAAACTATCCTGAAGGAGCTATGACTGTAGAAAAATGGGGACCAGGCTCAGGGGACAAGAAAAGGGATGAATGACAGAGGAGGATGTGGAGGGCAATGGTAGAATATTAAACTCCCGAATATGACAAAAGAATGATTAAGTCCACAGGGCTCAGCCCTTGGTCTCCTGCTGAGTGGACATCATCTTCTAATTCTTAGTCTTATCTTGAAGTTTTCAGGGGTATGTGTGGGTGGCCAGGGATGCAGAGCTGTAGCAATAACTAAAGGAAAGAAAGAGATACTGCGCTTGAGTAGCCACAACAAAGCACACGCCTTTGCAGGCTGTCCCAGATTCAACCCAGCATCTAACTTCCCACTGAGGCTAGCTTGCTCCATCGGGCCTGTCTTCTTCTTGCCTGTTTTCAGGGTTCCCTTCAGCTCCATGGAACAGGAAACAGTCTTCAATGCCTATTGAAAGGTCGGGCCTGGCTGGTGGTGTGAACCGCTTCAAGGTCTTTGGTAGAACTGGGGTTTAAATAGCAAATTGCATCAGGGAGAAGCTGTCGGGAGAAGCCATCAATCTTGTGGCATGTGCAATTTGCTCAAGTTTGCAGACCTTCAGGACTTTTCCTGATGAATGTGAGACAATCGGACTCGGATGAAATATCACAGACTTTTATGGAGCCCATTAAAATTGGAGTCGAAACCCATCCTGCTTCCAGTTTGTTCCCGATCCATCCTCAGCATGGCTGTTGTGCATCTTCTGAACAGCTCTCTCATTCTTTCTTCCTCTGCTGCCTGCAGCCTGTAGGGCTCTGCTGAGTAGCAAGAGAGCAGAAGGAGACTATTCCCCCGAGAAGGGCATATTCCCTTGCATGTCATACTCCCATGCATGTCTTACTCCCATGCATGTCTTACTCCTGCCTTCTCCACTCACTGGTTCTTATTATCCATGCACCTTTACATGTGAAGATATATATACATATATATATATATATATATATATATATATATGTGTGTGTGTGTGTGTGTGTGTATATGTATGTGTATATACATATATATGTATGTGTATATACATATATATATATATACACATATATATATATATATGAAGATACATACGTACATACATGAATCACTTAGTTTCCGTTGGGGTGATGATGCCATTAGTCTGGAGTGTGACGTAGACTCAAGGATCATTAGTCCTTCAGGTAGTTTGACTGCTAGAGCTTAAGGTGCATCAGAATATTTCTGCACCCATCTAGGACTTGGGAGGCATGCACTACTAGGTCTCAGCCCTAGGTTGCTGATGCTGGAGATCTGAGATGGAGCTCAAGAATGTGCATGTTTACCAAATTCCCAGAGGATGTTGCTGCTTGAGAACTAGTGCCTTCGTGGAAACAGAAGCTTTGAGAGTTTAGAGTTCAGACAGCCTCAATGGATGAAGCACCAGAGTCTGTTGATCTCTCCACCCATAGAGAAGGCTGGTATTTTCTTCAGATATTTCTGTATTAAGTTATTTACAGATCCTCCCCTATATTTACATTTGTTCTAGTTTTATTCTTTTAGTTCCATCTTACCAAACCTGCCAGATCCTAAGCATCTGTTGTAGGAAGGAACATGAGAACCATTTGCTTTAAAAATATATTTATTTATCGACAGTGGCAAGTAGGTTTGGAAATGGCCATTGAGATGCATTGACCTTTCAGCACTTCACCTTTGATGTGTGTTTCTTTTAAGCAAACTTTTTTTTGTCCAACTGCTCATTGTGAGAAAATTCATTTCATTGCTTTCTTGGCTCTGGAACTCAACTTATTTGAATACCAAATGTACCAAATGTGTGGTCTTTGGCATGTAACCTGACCTCTCGGAGCCTTCTATACATGAGAATTCTAAGAATCTTAAGCAGGATACTTTTCTTGCTCCTATATAAGGTAGAGGTAGGCTGACCTTAAGAAATTCAAGCCAGCCAAGATTCTCTCAGGGCACCCAGAGCCCACTGTCATGGTGGGGCTCACTGTCAAGGATCCTGGTGTATGCAACGCAGACTTCCTGCTATTCTGAGTACTGGAAGGACAGGATCTAGACTCAAGCCTTCATTGGCTTCAAGGCTATTCCTTCCAGTCAGTAGCTACAACTCTGCCCTGCCATCCTCTGGGTGGGAGGTAATTTCACGCCCCTAGGTCTCTGTACCCTGGTAATGGATGTGTGTAAGTGACCTTGACTCTCCAGCCACCATGCACATATTGGATGATGTAATTGAATTTGTATACACTGTAAATTTTATTAGACGAGAGCAATCTAGTTCCAATTCTGGTTCTCTGAAGTTACTGGCTTGTGTCTGAGTGTACACTCACTGGTCAGCTGGGTAAGGGCAGTGGTTAAAGGCATTTCTACTGTCTCGTTAGCTTTCGCTGAGCGTGACAAGCAAAAGGCTTGAGAGAGTCCCAATGGTCTCACTCGTCTCGTCTGCTGAGTAGCAAGAGAGCAGAAGGAGACTATACCCCGAGAAGGGCATATTCCCTTGCATGTCATACTCCCATGCATGTCTTACTCCCATGCATGTCATACTCCCATGCATGTCTTACTCCTGCCTTCTCCACTCACTCAGTATGGGTGAGTGTGAAGACAAGAGATATGAACAGAGTGTGCCCAGGTTAGCTCACAAAAGAAATTTGACACAGGGATGGTGAGTCTTATCTCCTACCTCTCATGCTCGACTTTTCTCCTCCTCAGCTTTCTTCTCCTCTTTGCATATTTATCTCCTCTCCTAAGGTCTGCTTCCATTCCTGCCACCTGAGCCATGGGGTTCCGAGGAAGCCCCTAGTTCACCTCTCCTCACCTGTGGAAAGGGGTAGATAAGCTCATCTCAGAATAAGACTGGCCATGGAAAGGTTTTGGCACACAGAGGAGGCTCAGAGGCTCAGCACACGCAGGAGCCTTTTGTCACTGAAGATCCTTTGAATGTTGACATGCTTCAATTCTAGGTTCATATTTATAGGCTACCTTCTCTGAGTCAGCCTCAGGCCTAACAAAAGCAGATTCCACTGTTAGTCCTCAGGTGTCCCAGATACCCAGATGCACAGGATGAGGCAATGAGCGATGGAGGCCCAGGGGATAATGGCAACCAGCAGTCACATGGGGCTCATGGAGGTAGAGTTGCGGCATGGGGTCTGGGAAAGCGTCCTGGAGGCATTGATATTGAGCTGAGTCTTGAAGGGTAGACCAGATGTAGGGAGAGGGAGCATCCAGACAGCCATGAAGTGCCTTCCTAATTAATTTCTAATGCCAGCACTTTTGGTTGTCACTTATTTATGGCAGGGTTTCACTGCGTTGTCAAGGCTGCCCTTAAACTCTGCAGTTCAAGTCAATCTTCTACCTAAGCCTCCTGAGTAACTAGGATGGCAGTTCCGTGACGTCACATCCGGCTATTTAATCATAATCTTAACCCTAAGTAATAGACAGCTTATCTTCCTGTTGAGAGATGCTCAATAGCCAGCGATAATGAGAGCAGATTTACTCAAGGACAGAGAACCAGCAAAATGTGAGGATAGCTTCCCAACTTAGATCTATCTGGCTACACACATATTTGCTCACAGTCAGCAGATACATCACCAGACTACCTGCTCATTAGCTTACCATCTCTGCAAGGAGATGGGACAGTGTTCTCACATATCGAGTAATGTATAGGATGCATGTGCGTCTGTCTGGAGGAAATGCCACTGTGCAAGAGTGTGGAATGCGTGTGTGCCTGTGCATGTGTGTGTGTGTGCCTGTGCATGTGTGTGTGTGTGCGTGTGTGTGTGTGTGTGTGTGTGTGTGTGTGTGTGCCTG
>NW_022196906.1:91418795-91484676 GCF_008632895.1 Mastomys coucha | reverse complement strand
GTGTGTGTGTGTGTGTGTGTGTGTGTGTGTGCCTGTGCGTGTGTGCCTGTGCGTGTGTGCCTGTGTATGTGTGTGTGTGTGTGTGTGTGTGTGCGTGTGTAATTAGGCACATTTGCTAGCTCCTAAATTACATACTCTTGTCAAATTATGATACTGGTTGACTAAATAATTGTTTATCAGGTGTGACTTTATTTGGGACTGGAAGAAGGGGGTAGAGTCATTCAGGAGAAAACCCCAAAGTTGATGTCATAAAAGGTTCTTCAGCCACAGAGGCAGCTAGCTCTGCCCTCATCTGTGTCATAGTGCCAAGTTCACCCCAAATTTTATTTCCACTCAACTACTCAGAACTGTGGCTATTTCTGGAACTCACCTGGGATATGCCTGGAGGTTTATGTATTGTTTCTGTGCCTGACAGAAAAAATGGGCTTTGATTTTGTTGAAGGTTTTCCTCTTTATTAATGTTGGGTTTTCCCTCTAGATAGGAAGGCAGCTCAGCGATGTGTAAAACTTCCATTTTCATCTTTTTTTTTCCCGCTCAGAATTTCATTCCATTTCATCACCTGCTGCTTCCTAGCTAATCCTTCCCAGAGATGGATGGCAGTCCAGAGGCCATTTTCCTATGCAGCTTATCTTGTTTGCTTAAGCCCAGGCTCTGAGGGGTCTGCCTTTCCCTTGAGGAAGCTCTGGGTTGTCACCTAATTTTGAGCCACCACCACACAGCAAATAGTTCTGTTTATCTTTCCAGATTGCAGCATTTAAGTATGTCATTGGAGGTGGTAGAGGACATGTGTTCTCAGAATAAAACATGGTAGAGGAGAAGAGCTAAGATTTCAGACTCTCTTCACTTTGTTGAAAGCCCATTTACAGACTGAGGCTGGGGCTGCCTCCTTAAGACTTTGTTTATGCATGTGCAAGAATGCATAGCACTGCCTATGTGCAGGATTGTGTTGGGATAAAGAGCAAGCATAAAGTTAAAGCATAGAGTGTGGCCTTGTATGCAAGTAGGGTTTAGGTTTTCTTTTCTTTTTTCACCTCCTAGAACCAAATAAAACATACACTGCTTAGCTTCTCTCTAGGAAGCAAGAGGAGGCATCTCATTATCAGAACCCAATTTGTTTCTCAGTCTGCTCAGTGTCTGGAGCCATCCTTGATAACAATAAGGCACAAAAGATGAAGCCGAGCCCAGCTCAAAGGATCATAGGACATGTGTGTGTGTGGCACACACACACACAGAGAAAGAGACAGAGACACAAAGAGAGAGAGACACAGAGAGGGAGAGAGAATTCGAGTGTTATTAATCTTGGCCCAACAGTAGTCTTGTGCATAGAGGAAGTGTTAAGAGTTTAAGAAAGAAGCTAAGCACAAGAATGCTGAGGGCTTTGAGCATAAAGTGACTGGGGAGAGAGCCTCTCATGTTTGTGAAATTTGGGAAGATACAGTTTGTTCATTGGGAAGGCTAGATCACATGGGACAAGTTATGCCATAGAGGCAGAAGTATATTCGTATGAGTAGCAGAGCAAACCACTGTGTGGCTGTCTCATTTCAGATGTTGCATAGTATCATTCATTGTTGTCTAGTTCACAGAAGGTGCCCAAGAAATAACTGCTGACTACTTCTGGATGAATTGTTAGGAAACAAAGGTTCAGCTCAAGCTCTGTGTCTAGTAGAAGCCTTTCCTATGGCTCCATCCGGTCCCTTCTCTGAGGGAGATGACTGTCTTTCAGCTGTAGGTGCACCTCTCTGTACTTCTCTGGATTTGGCTTTTTGGTCTCTCATCTGTCACCTTCATTGGACTTTCTAATCTTTCTGAGAAGGTGACTGCTCCATATTTTTGACCTGGGTGGGAAGCTTGACTCAAGGGACACATGACTTGAATAAATGCCCATGGCTATGCTGAAAGGATAAGGAACAGCTTCCAGACAGAAAGCCAAAGAGCAGAGAAGTCTGTGCCCGCTCACAGGACCTTTGAAGACACAGTGATAGCCTGCATAATGCCTGGTAATTGGAGCACCTCCACATGTGCACTTAAGCCTGACACAGTTGATAGTAGGTCATATTTGAAGAAATTCGGGCTAATTAGTATTAAAGCAGTCACCAAAATGTGAGTCTTTTGTTGCCTTAAGTAATCCTGGGTTCCCAGGAGAGCCTTAGGAAGTGTTAGTACAATGTTGTGATTTTACAGCTAGTGCATATGTGACATTCATGTCCAGAAGCCCATGGCTTGACTTTGGAAGGCAGGTGGACCCTAAGTCCCTGACAACTCGATCTCCATGGCTGGAGACCAGCACTTCATGCGAGAGTCTCTTCCTTGAATGAGGAAGTGCTTATGCTGCTCTACTCCAGCTTCCGATACAGTTTCTCCGGAACACACAGGTCCCTTCTTCTCTGCATCAGGACCTTGGCATGCATTGGATCCCATGATCCTTACCCCTTGGGTCAGGGGTCATGATCTAGATTTGCAAAAGGAGAATCTGAGAAATGGGTGATCTCCATTATAGATGGAGATGCTGTTGTGATAATGGGTCCAGCCCTCTTGATTCCTGAGTTCATGCCATTCTAGGGGTTCCATGGTAAAAGGAATCACTGGAAGTAGCATACATGTGCCAGGCTATGCTGGGAGTGTTTGTCACAGTGCATGTTTTATAGCTGAGAAAAATCAGACTGGAAAAAAAATAAGCGCTTTTCCTGGGTCTTGCCCTCCGCAGCCTTCTCTAACAGTAACGATGCCCTCCCTCTCCACATCCCTGTGGTTACTAGTGCTACCAAACTGAATTTCCTAGCATGCAAATATGACAAGCCAGAGACTGATTTTCCTGCACAATATTTTCAGAGAAAGCTAGTCACCTCATTAGTCATATTTACATTCTGTTTTAATTGCGTTCTCCAGAGCAAATGCGTTCATTTTTCTCCTAGGTTGTACTTCTCACTTGAACAACCTTTTAACAACGCAGAGACAAGATCGGAGCACACAAGGAGTACCTTGGTTTCCTAAAATATGCCTCCTCACTATAATGTAGAGGCCAATTATCACCATGGCTGTGCACCAATTATCAGATACAAAATATGGATCACAACTAATTATCGGGATTTGACCTTATTTCGCAGCCATACATTCCTGTAAACTAGGTTAATGTTACTAGCGCAATGGAGATTTAGGTGGGAACAGAAGACCTGTGCTAACAGGGAATGAGTGCTTTGTTTCTGAAAAATGACCAAGAATCATATGTGCTGAGATTTCTTTTCAGAAGTTTACCTTCTGAAAAAACCCTATTAGTGAACTGTAGATGGCGAAAAGGCTATCTCATTAATATCCCAGAATGTTTTATCTAGCCATAAAGATGGCTCCTTCTGTTTTTCAATTTCTCAATGACTGAACCTTGTGTTATCTATGGACCTTGCCTATACTTAGTGGAGGGAAATGTGGCCAGCTGACCAAGCCAGTGTAGGGGTTGATTTAGCTAGAGAAATGAGATATGGTCCCAAATTCCAGGCAGGAGAATGCTAGAATCATAGCAGGCAAAGGTGGGAGAAAGGCATAGGAGAATAATATTGTCTAGCCTTGTGACTTGGGGACTGAGATTTGGCCAGATAGTATGATATCTAGGATTTCGTTATGAGAACAGAGGAGATGCTGCTGTTAGTTGAAGACATGGCGTGACTGCTGTTGAGAGAGAGATTGGAAGTGTGTCAGTGTGTCATGTTTAGGGATTAAGAACCGTAGTGGAATGTGCAGGCTGAAGCAGAATCCTCAGGGTGACAGTTTCGGGTAGGAAAGGTCAGTCGTGAGGAGCAGACTTTGGGAAATGCTGATGTAAATCTGTTGTCTTTCAGAAGAATGGCTTCTACCTCTGTTAGCAAAGGAAGCAGCAATTCTCTCAAAGTTTAGACTCATTGTTTTAGAGAGCAGTTTATGACTGGCTGCTGGGGAACAGGTTGGTACATCAGTGTGTGCAGCAATGACTGTGAGCACATTGCTGTTTGGGAGTCAGCTACTGAGACCTGTGGGAGAGGGACTAGGTGGCATCTGAGCAGTCTCCAGATGAAGGCCAGCAAGCCAAGGGGAAGCTGTTGTGTTCTGAGTTGGGATGAAAGCCAGAATAGGCAGGGAGCTGTAAGAATATAATGTAGAAGAAGCTAAGACACATTGTACAGAGCCAGAGGAAATGGTTTGACATGCCATCATCAGGAAAGACACGGTATAAAGGACAGGACAGTGAATGTGGGTTCTGGTGTCAGACTTCCCGATTCAAACCCCAGCTCCACTTCTTCTTGCCCGAACAACTTGTGCCGTACATCAAATATGGGCATGCCTCTGTTTCCTTAGCTTCAGTATTACCTCCTGTCTTAATGTATTTAAGGGGAGAGCACTGAGGGAACAATACACAGAAAGGACTTTGAGCAGCCCGTGGGGACTTCTGGTTTTAGTCTTACTCCCAAGGTTGTCAGTCTATGAAGACAGGGCTTCTCTGTTCACTGCTGCCCTCCAGGGCCCGGATCATGCCTCAAATGCAAGAGTGTCTCCATAGTTTGGGCTCTGTGTAACAAGCTTGTCTACAGCTGATCTTTAGTGGGCAGGGCAGAAATAAAGGTGTTCATGAGCTAGAGCATCAATGAGGGTTCAGTGGAGAGTATGCCAGGGGAAGCACAGATGTTACCAGGAGAGCACAGACTTTACCTGGCTTTCTCTCTAGGCCTATGTGTCAAAGTCTATACACACTCATCTTGTCCAACTCTTATGGATGACGAGGTAGGTGTGGTTTCTCCCTGTTTTCCAAGAGCAGCATTCAGGTCTGAGCAACAGAGAAGCTTGCCATTCTGAGATGCTCAAGGTCTTTGTCCTTGTCCTCACATCCTTCCCTTCTGCATCCCTTCCTGCATCTCAGCATCCTTAACTCTTCACTTGCCCAGATTATACTGGAAGTGGCTCATTTATTTAATGAATTCAGTTTTTAAAGGAAGAGTTTTAAGCAACAAAATGAGGGCCTAGTAGTATAAAATGCTCATTTGGGATGAACTTCTGTCTAGTGACTGGGCTGAGAATCCAGTCCTAGCGTAGATTCTGGGAGGAACTGGAGCCACGATGCAACTCTTCCCCTGACCAGCTCTGTGGCCATGGGTGATTTATAGAACATATCTGGGCCTTAGTTTCCTCATCTATAAAATGAAAATGATGCGCTCTACTCCTGAACTGCTAGTAACATGCTTATAAATGGCTCTGCAGGGCTTCTGGTACATGGGAAGACTCCAAAAATATGTGGCCATCCTGCTTTTTCCCTTCTATATCACTGATTATCCATTATTTTAATCAAGGGTTTCATTATGACACTTTCATACAGCTATATCATTTATACTGACTGTGCTCACTATCACATTCTTTGCCACCCTTTCCCATTTCCCCACTTCCTTTTCCAAAATAGTCCTCCTTGTGTATCCACTTCATATATGCTTCAGAATCTCAAGTTCACATATAAGAGAAAACAAGGTGTTTGTCTTACCAGGATTAGCTTACTTTGCCAAACGGGATGATTTCTAGACCCATCTGTTTTCCTGCATATGATACAGTTTCCTTCTCTACATCTGAATACAGCTCCGCACACCACATTTTCTTATCCATCCGTCCTCTGTGGATGTTAGTGGACATCTAGGCTGATGGTTCTGAGCAGTGGAGCAACACATGGATGTGAGAGTCTCTGTAGTATGCTGAACTGGAGCCCTCTGTGTGCCTCCCCAGGACTAGTTTATCTGTATCTTACTGTAGTTCCACTTTTACTTTGTTGAGGTGTATCTACATGAATTGCCATGGTAACAACTGATTTACATTTGTGACAATATCTATAAGAGTTCCTTTGGTGTTGGAAAAATGGCTCAGTGGTTAAGACTATATACATACATACATACATATATATGTATGTATATTTTAAAGAGAGGACCCTGTTTTGTTCCCAGCACCCATGTTAAATGACTCTGTACCTTCAGCTCAGGAATACCCCACTCCCTCTTCTGAATTCCAAGGGTATACTCAAGTATGCACCACACACACACACACACACACACACACACACACACACACACACACACGGAGACACACCCAAAATCCTTAAAAAATAAAAGACCCCCTTCCATTCCCCACAATCTTTCCTAGTATCTGTCATTGGTTTTCTTGCTGCTAGCCTTCCTGACTGGCTAAGATAAAGTTGGAAGGCAGCTGAGGGTCACCCTGGATGTGTTGTCACTAACAGGAACTGAGGAATAGACAAGCTTGGCGGAGGGAGACTGCACATGATCATTACCATAGCCGCTACTGTCACTTTGTCAAAATGAAGGGAGACACCTTAATCCAAGCCCCAAGAAGCTGTGTGAACTACACACAGGCCAAGGCAGCCTTAACTTTTCTATGCATGCAGGATGGGTAGACTCTAGGGCAAGCTTCGAGTCAAGAGGACAGTCCTGGTTCAACTCTATTCTCTGGGCACTGGAGCTTCTTAAGACTCAGCATGGGAGGGCCATAATGACATAGCTGAGACAAGTGGCCTGATAGAGGTCTCGTGAGTGAAGCTGCTTTTGTCTTACAGTGGCCGTTCAGCACCTGAGTCTTTTCCCAGTGGGGCAGCCTGGTAAAGAATTCTGAGTAGCATAGTTATGGGTGGCTCACAGATGACTGCTGTCAATCACAGCAGTAAGACCTCACCAGCGCTTCATAGACTCAGTTTTTCTAGATATGAGATTTATAAGTCTGCTGTGTCATTCATTCCTTCATTTATTCACTCATCTCTGAGCATCTTTTAGTCCCAGACCTTGTGCCAAGCCAAGGGTAGCTAGGGAAGCTGGGATGATCAGTTAGTGGAAACTGGAGAGCCTGGGAGTAAACAGAGCATGAGCTGAGATGGCCTTCGCCCTGTGATAGAGGGAAGTTCATAGCCAAGGGCTACGGAAGGAGGGACTACCCACTGACCTTGGGGCCAGGAAACATGATTCTCCAAGGCTTTCCTGATTTCTTCTCAGCCTTAAAGTCTCCAAGCTCCTCAATTCATATGACGGTCTGGAGGTGGCTTTTTTGTGATCAAAATTTATCTTCCAGCCAAATAGGGAAGGTAAGGACTCAAAGGAGGAGGGTTGAAAATCAGAGGGAGAAATGCTGTCAGTCCACAGCTTTCCTTACCAGTCATGAACTTGCACAGATCCATAAGATCTAAGTGGACTCATGCTTCGTAAAAGGATTTGGTGAGAAAGGACTGCCTATCCTAGGGGAACTACGGTCTACCCACTCGCCTTGCTGACCCTGGCTCTCAGGTAGGAGGCATCCTCAGTGTGCCCTGTGAGGGCTCATGGCTGAGGACCATTCTGGATTCCACTGCACCTACCAAACTTGCTTCTTCCGAAGCACTGTGAAGATGACCTGCAGCTGGAAATAGGAAATCCCCTGCCCCATTCTTTCTGGGCTGGAGTCCTCCTGAGAGGATCCCTCCCCAAGTCTCCCTGCAAGTCAGAATACCTAGTCAGCTCTAATAAAGACCCAGGGAACCTCTTGCATCCCGAGAAACCCTAAGTGTCCCAGGCTGACCTCTCCAGCACTCGGCAGCCGAACGATCAAAAGTCCTTCATGATCTGCATGGGTCACATTATTTCTTGCCATATGCGTTGCAATATTTACTTGGAACTCTTCTGCTCCTGTACTTCATGGCTAGATAACAGCTGTGCTTCTCCAGGTGCCATAGAAACCTGGGTTTACTTCCTTCAGCATCCATCATCCCATGCTTAATAGGGCTGCCTGTATAACTGAGCAGTTTTAAACCGATCTGGCTTGATACCTAATTATTGCTGTTGTTATGATTCCTGGTAGTGGCAGTGAAGGAGTATTGAGAAAGAATTTCAGGTAAGAGCTCAACAAACCTGGGGAGGTGCCCTGGATACTAACCGTCTACCTTTTCAAATTCATCATGTCAATCCTCCCTAAATTTGTGAACACCCTCCTCCTCTGAGAAGCTGCCTTCTGTTTCTACTCTGTTGATCTCAGCCAGCAAACGAAAAAGACTGTGCTATGATTTGGGGGTACCTGCCTCATAGCTAGCCATGCCCATCATTGTGAGATGCAATACTGAGGTGTACATTGTCTCCAGAAACTGATCTGATGCCATTATGAAGAAGATGGGTACATGGTGTGGATTTTAAGTGTAAAGCCAAATCAACACATGCCTCCACAATCTTCTCATGAGGCCGCTGGAAGATCACTTAATCTATTACCTGGTTCCATGTGAGCAGGCTTCAGGAAAACAAATAATAAATAACTGTAATTGTTGGGCTGAGCCTCTCTGGCGGAGCTGGCAGGGCTGCAGATTGCATAGCCAGCTTTTCACCTTCCCTTGCCCACCGTAGCTGAACGTCACTATATGACTGAGCTCTGAGCTCACTATTCACTCTGCATCTCCCCACTTTTTCTTAGCTCATAAAATGCCATTCACGTTGATCAATAGGGGTTCTTGTCCTAACTCTACTGTGTGACTTTAGGCAAATATTTTCTCCTCTCTGGACCCATTTCATTGTTTCTATCCAAAGTTCTTAACATGTTTTTGTACCAAGATCATCTGGAGAAGTTTGGTGAAGTCTATGAGATCCTACTGAGTAATGTTTTTTAATAGATAAAATACAATACATGAGATTATAAAGGAAAACTATATTGAGTTACAAAAATATTAAAAATTGTAATTTTGTGATATACTTGCACTTGTTTATCAGCACATCAAGTAACAAAATCTATTTATCTAAATTCTGAAGAGGTGATAGATATAAATGATATTTTGAGGTGCCTCAGGCAGTTCTAAGAGCTGCACAAACATATGTGATTTCTATCAATCTCAAAGTCCTGAGTGCAGGGTTAGCATGGCTCTAGTCTGTGGTCTTCATATATAATGAAGCGGAGTTTCCCAACTAAATACCTGAGATCTTCTCACTAATGCTGTGAGAGATGGGGGCTCTGCTCTTGTCTATCCTGGCACATTGGTACTTCTGCAGGAAGCAGGCCATCTCCCCCAGCTGATCCAGGAAGGTAGTCCCCAGGACTTAGAAGCTCTCAATCACTGAAAGGCAAATATAATCATCCTTGATCTTAGGGAACAGGGAGCATAAATGAAGGGTAGGAGATAGGTCACTGCAGTGTTGACTGTGTGAACAGTGGTTGAGAACCCCAACAGAACCCGTGAGTCTATTGTTATTTAAATAACTTACTTATTTAGACAAGTAATGTCTAAACCTTCACCATACATGCTAACATAACACAATCTCCTTTTTTTTAGGAGAGTCCACCTGTATTATGAACTCTGACCTGGGAAGTTTCATCTTTCTGTGCCTCAGTTACTGTCCCCGAGGAGCCCTATAATTTGTTCAACATCCTATAAGATGACAAGATTATGGAATGTTGATCACCCCTAGAATAGTGTGACCTGTTGATTTCCCTCTTAACACACTTGGCAATGATGTTTAGGTGCAATCTTCATACCCAAGCTCAATCTTAGGAAAGACCACAGAGCCCGTGGGCTTAATGATTTGGACCAGTAACCTCTGACTTATTATTGTATCGTGCATGGGGAATGATTGTGAACCAAGGACACAGCATTCTGAGGTAGAGCATCTCAGCCAGATAGAGACGGCCTAGCCATTCTGTTCTAGTCCTGGCCTCTACAGCTAAAACCCTTCCAAAAAACCTATTTGATTTAGAAGAAGCCACCAGCAGCTGAGAAGTGCCCTTTGCAGCAGAAAGATTCTGTGTGAGGTGTTTGCTTGCAGGAAATTTTTGGTTATTCCGTTATTTCTGTAGAAAAAAATGTAGACTGTAGATCTACATTTTTGGAAGATCGTGGCTTAACACTAAATACATGCTAGATAAAACCTAATAACTTGGAAAAATAAAGCTTCTGCAAATGACTTTTGGATACAAATGAAAATTAAAGTCAGAAGTACAAGCTATTAATAGAGCAGAGTTATATAGCAGAACGTATGGGATGTAACCGAAGGTATATGAGAAGCAAATCCATAATCTTAAGTGCTTCATAAGCAGTAAGAAAAAATTAAAACACATAAAGCAGTCAATGGTAGAAGTTAGAAAAAAAGAAATTTGAGTAAAGTAGAAACAAATGAAAGCTATAGTAATAATGCATTTGAAAATAATCTGAATTTAGATGTGAATATAAAGATGGATATTTGTATATTTGATGTACCAAGAAAATAAGAATGAAATCACAATATTAAAATGAAGGTGGGGATCAGATACGAGATAGATGAAATGAACTTGTAAGAAAGAAACTTCTGCTGAGCTAGGTTGCAACACTGGATGGTCACTGAGGGGCGTGAAATTCTGGGGAAATACATTTTCATATTTTACTCAAGGTATACTTGATGTACTTTAAAAAACCAGAAATAAATTAATTTCAGAGGAGGAATGAAACAAAGTTGGGGCTTTACTAGTATAGGGGAGTCAATGAGTCAAGACAACCAGTAGGGCAAGTTCGAGGGTACAGAGAGGTCAGAAGGAAGTTGGGTAGCCAGTGCTATGGAAGGGGCTCAGGCCAGTGGGACCCCAGGACACACTGAGTTTGAAGACAAAGCATGAGTTTTTCTGCTTGAAGTAAACTACTTGTAACCTGTTTGTCATTTTTTTTTTTAATCACCCATGAAAAGAGCCAGGCTCTTCCTGTCTCAGCATCACCATGTTTGAGCTGCCCATGAGAAACGTCTGGGAGCGTTAGGACTGGTGCAATGCTTTTCACAGTAGCTTAAGGGCAAAAACTGCTCTCTGCTTGGCTAGAAAGTGTATTCCTATAAAGCTATTATGTTGGAAACTTCAGAATGCTGGAGAATGTGATATATTGCAAAGACAGCTGGGGATAGGGTGAGATGCCCTAAGATGCAAATGCGACTATTCTTCAAGTCAATACCTGATCTTAATTTCCCGCCATAAACTCTTTGAACTCTCTCTGTACTAGAAAGTGAGAGAGTGTTAAAATTTAAAAGGCTCACTTTCTAGAAATGGTGAAACATATCGTTTTGCTTTGCTTTGTTTAACGGATGATGTTGGCAGTTCATCTGTGAGAATGAGAGGCACCTGACCCAACAGGGAATATAGTGGAAAACTTTAGACCTCCTCTGGCTACTTGTACCATCCATCTGAATCCATAATGCTGTGTGGTCTACTCAACGATCGTGAAGAGATAAAGGTACCAATGGTTCTCTGATTCTTGCAATGGGCTACCCATGTCGAACCTGTGTCTCACAAAATACTTGTCTTTACAGATAGATAAGCAGATAACCCCCAGGCATCTGAATGAGGAAATGAAGTTTTGCACAATTGAATACTTTGTCAATGGCCTTTCAGCTAGAAAGCTGTGCTAAAGATTTATACTTTTATCCTGGGATTCTTGCCTTTTCAACTTTATTGCCCTGTTAACATTAGAGATAGGCAGAGGTGAAGATAAAACTATTTTGAAAGAGTCCCATCCTGTCTTCACGGTGCCAGTGGAGTCCCTAGTAGCAACCTCTGTGTGTGTTTGCGTATGTGCATGCGTGTGTGAGTGAGTGTGTATGTGTATGCACAGCACCACATGTGAGCTACAGATGTGGTCTTCCATAGCTTCTACAACAGCGTTCTCCTCAATCTCACTCTGACACCTAAAATTCTACTGCAGGTTGCTGAAAGCTTTGCTTCCCTAAAGAAAGAAGAAGTTGGGGACTGGAAAGATGGCTCACAGCTTAAGAGTACTGACTGCTCTTAACCAGAGGTCCTGAGTTCAATAACCAGCAACCACATGGTGGCTCACAACCATCTGTAATGGGATCTGATGCCCTCTTCTGCTGTGTCTGAAGACAGCAATGGTGGATTCATATACATAAAGTAAATAAATAAATCTTTAATAAAAGAGAGAAAAAAAATAGGAAAGAAAAAAGAGGTCCCAGAAGCAAATGATCCTGTGAAAGAAATCAGGAAGCTTTGTGTCAACATCACAATGTGACTGATACTTAGGCTGTGTTTCTCAGGAGAAAGGCTAGAAAGGAAGAGGATTAGGATGAAAAATGCCAACCTTTGTGTGCAGGGATGTTCCTACTGGAGAGGAAGAGGCAGAAGTAGGAGGGGCTGGTGTCTTTTAGGACACTTGAGCCATTTGATAACTTTGCTTACTTGGGGCCTAACAGCAAACAATGCAGCTTGGACCATCCATGAACACAGTGCCTTCCAGGTCTTCTAATGCTTCAGCTGTGCAGACTGCTCCTTACCCACAGATGTTTAGGAGTGGTCGTGGGGGAGGCAGGCTGGCCAGACTGTTCTCCCTTTTCTGTGGTGACCATTCTGAACCCTTTGTGTCAGGGCATGTGCTACCTTCCTCTTCATGTCCAGGGGTTTGGTCACTTGTTATCAGTACAGTTAAAACAGAAAGAGATGGGCGAGGTGGATTTCATCATTCCCGAGGGGGATCAGGTTTAAGCTCAGACTCTCTGTCTTGGTGACTCCATAGAGGATAATGCACAGTAGTGTTGTATAACAAGGAAGGAGTCTCACTCTCTCAGAGGTGCCACTGGTCTCAGGCTCCTCTTTGCCAAGCTGAGAGCCATTCTGATGACATATGTAATAAGCTCTACGAAGCTCTACAAAGTAGCGGGTGGTAGGGCTGAATAACTTCTGGTTCTTTATCTCCCTTTAGAAATAACAGTTATTGCTATCATTTTCTGAGCTATAACACTCTTACTTAGCTACTCAGTTCTAGAGATGGGACAGTACACAATCCTCTCTGCTCCCCGCAGTCCCCAGACAGGTCCCTTCACCTCTGCAGCTTTGTGTTGCTGGGGTTGTGTCAGCTCCATGGAAGGAGCTCTGTGCTGAGCATGCTCTGTAAGTGATCACATTCACTTTGGAAGAAAGTCTGAAGGAACATGTTGGGCATAATGGCACACACTTTTAATCCCAGCACTCAAGAGGCAGGCTGATCTCTGAGTCTGAGGCTAGCCTTGTCTACAGAGTGAGTACCAGGCAGTCTAGAAGTTATAGTAAGACGAAGAAGGTGACAGTGTAGGAATATTGTCAGAGTTTTCATTTGAGAGAAAAAGTGGTTTTAGAAAAGGTGATGGATTTGCCAGTGCAAATATGGTACAGAGGTGATGTTGGGATATAAATGTGTGTGTGTGTGTGTGTGTGTGTGTGTGTATGTTTGTATGTGTGTATGATGATGATTACACACTAGATGGCAGATGCTGCCTCCCCTCTGACTATAAGAGCTCCCCTGTGAGTGATTATTTGAGGAAGGGCTATTGCCAGAGAGAAACATGACAATTTCCATTATTTTGATGTCATATCTTTGCCTTACTGTCTTCTATTAATGTAGTTGTTGAAAGAGCCTGTCTCCTCACTGCCTTTCTGCCCTGCTAAAAATGATTAAGTCACAGCAGTGTCCATTTAGGTACTGTTTCTTTGGTTGGCATGGAGTACTACTATTTTGGCAGGAGTTGTTTTGTCACAGTCTTCATAGTATTTGTATGAAATTCTGTTGGCTCTATTCTGACTCTGTGCTGGCTATGCAAACATAGCCCTGTTATTCTAGGACCCACAAGCCAAGAGCAATAGCAAACATGTTGATCAAGATACCCCTTGGAGTTTGCTTCAAAAAGACTGGAGTAGACTGGAACCCAATTCAATTATGATGGAGGCAGAATTTGTCCTGGGCATCTGCCAGTCTTTCTGAGACATATTGTAGCCAGGTAAAGGATGACACTGGCATTTGTGAGAAAACACCTATAGCCATTGTATGTGTTTGTTCTCTCTCTCTCTCTCTCTCTCTCTCTCTCTCTCTCTCTCTTTCTCTCTGTCTCTCTTTCTCTCTCTTTCCCTCTCTCTCTCTCCCTGTGTATCTGTCTATCTTTCGGTCTCTCTGTGTGTCTTTTTTCTGTGTCTGTCTGTCTCTGTCTCTCTGTCTCTCTCTGTTGTGTGTGTATGTGTGTGTGTACCTGTCTCTGCTCTCTCTCTCTCTGCCTTCTTTTCTGTGTCTCTTTCTTTCTCTGTCTGTGTGTCTGTCTCTTTTTCTCTGTTCCTTCGTTCCCCCCCCCCATGTATAGTTATATGTGTGTAATTAGTGCATATAGACCGAAGAGTAGTACCTTTCTCAACCACTCTATTTTAGTCTTTGAGATAGAACCTCTCACTGAGCTTGGAGCTAATTGATATGGCTAGATTATGTGGCTAATGAGCTCTACAGATCCACCTGTCTCTGTATCCCCAACATTAGGCTTACAGATACCCACATCCTCTTGACAAGTGGACTTGAAGGACTTCCCACTCCTGCGTGAGTTTTAGGTGTTCAAGTAGTTGGGGTGGGGAAAATGGCACATATGGCTCTTACAAAGGTACCACAGTTCCAAATTCAGGTCCTTATGCTTTCACAGCGGCCACCTTGCTGACTGAGCCATCTTCCTAGCCCTGGGCTACTGCTTTTGAATTTGAGATCTGCCACTTACAAACTTCAATAACCTAAATAATCAACTTTACCTCTTTGAGCTTTGGGCTCTTTGTAAAGATTATTTGATTTTTGGAATTCCATGGCCTAGAGCAAAACATACAGAGGGATATCTGAAGACTCCATATGTGTGGCACACCCCGAGCTCATATCCTTGCCTTATGCCTGTTGACCAGATGGGCTCACAGAAACCATGAGGTCTTGTATTTGAAATTGTAGTAAGTAATGTTTTTCTCCTCAGCAATCAATCACACTGAGATGAATTGACACTCTGATTCTTGGATGAGTATTAGCCAGGATCTCGATTTTGGAAGTAGATTTATGGATATCTGGTGTTTAATTTCTAATGTGCTGCCCAGTGTCTCCAGGTCTGACCAACTCTTCATGTGATGATCATCAGTTATGAAGTCAGTGATTGGTAGAAGGGCCAACTTCTTTGAACAAAGGAACTCCTCTTAATCGAATATTACCATGCTCTATCAATAAGACTTCTTGGTGTTGTGACAAATATCCACCATACATAATTAAATAAAGGATTTATTTTGACTTAAAATTTTAGTCCACAGACTGGCTCCATTGTTGCAAAGCCAGGGTCAAGCAGAAAGATCATCATGAAAGGGAACATGTGCTTGGGAAAATCAGCTTATTTTGTGATGGACAGAGGACAGAGAGAAAGGAAGAATAAGACCCTGGGCAAGATGCAACCCCTAAAACTGTCATCTAGTGACTTATGCCTTCCAGCTCAACCCTATGTCCTAAATATTCCAGAACCTCCCAGTAGTACCACCAATGGGGAGACTCAACATTTAATCCATAAATATTTCTACAGAACACTTTATATACAATCATTACACATGATCTACTTTGGTGAATTTATAAACTTTGTTTTGAAGTTCATCAGAGGATACTTGTGTAAAAGAATGACTTAAGGCTAAGCAAAGCATTAGCCTCATCTCTCTAGCAAGTTTTATCATTATGTCGCCTGGTTCAGGTTCTTAATTTTGCTACTTCAAGTGCATGACTTACCCACTCTGTGCTCTTTAATTATAACAGAACATCTCCCATATGGTCTTGCGAGGAATTTTCTTCTCCCATTTAGGGGTTTGATAACTTCATTTTCATTTCTCTTTTTAAAAAATCCACATCTTGCAAATAGAAAAACCAAGGGCCTGAAAAGAGTGAATGAGAGGGTCCTCTTCTTTCAGAAAAAAACCCTCAAGTTTAAATCGGGTCCCAGATCCAACTATGGCTCTCAGAATGATTCCAAATTCACTCTCATTTAGAATTTGATGCCACGATCTTCCGTTCAGCTTACAACAAACCAATCTGGTACTTGCTGGATGTCATGGGACATACAGATGGACCAAGTCTCCGACTTTATCTTAACCACATTGAAGATACTGGGTACAGAATGGCATCACAGTACGAGATGAATGGCAAGTCCAGAATAGACTTCTCCTAAATATAGACTTCTGAGATGTAGCCCCAAAGGAATAAGTCCCTGCTGGTGGGTAGGGCAGGAAGCAGCCTCCATAGGTCTTATAAGAAGAGATATCATGCCACTGACAGTAGGTTGTGTAATATGTAAGTTGTGGCCATGGACATTTCGTTGTGGAATAACAGATACCACATCCTGGGTGGCTTCATGCACCTGCTGTCATTTCTTTCAATCTTACAACCCTATAAGAAGATATTCCTAGTGCCTCTTTGCTATAAGGAAGCTGAGGCCAGAAAAATTCAAATCTTGCCTCACAGCACAACTTTGACAAGGTAGGACCTAAATGTGGATTTCTTGAACCCCATAATCAGTGTCATTTGGCTCTGTCTCATGCTGTTCATTTCCATGAGGCTAGGACTATGTGACAAATACATGGGCAGGAAAGTTCTGGCAAGGGTTGTGGTCAGTATCACCACCCTAAATCAGCTGGCAGAGCCAGGCTCTGTGGGGAGGAGATGAGAAGACACCTAGGCTAGAAAAGTCAGATGACCTAGGCTTTCAAGGATGTCTCAGGCCTCAGTCAACAATACTCACATGCAAAGCAGCGGGAAGTCCTCCTTATACCTATACAAATCTCCTGCTCAGAGAGAGAGAGAGAGAGAGAGAGAGAGAGAGAGAGAGAGAGAGAGAGAGAGAGAGAGAGAGCAGGAGCCAGGCTCACTCTCCCTAATCCTGTACTTTAGATTTTCCTTACTACCTACACACAGGTTTAGTTCAACACCAAAGCCCTTACCTTTACCTACCATGGCCCAAGAGCTCATATTTGAGGAAGGTGAATAGATAGAAACCTTGAACTTCTGCGAAAACATCTAGATTTTCTTCCCATAGATGTAGACACCTTTACAAGTATGGTATTGCAAGGCCAGGGCGCACACAGGTCATAGGGCTTCCCCATCCACCCCAAGAAAGGTTGTAGAATTTGCCCTAAGCCATGTGTGAAACTAGTGTTTTGAACAGTAATCTCTGTGAGCCTGAAACAAATCAAAGGAAACAAACTCAGAAACTGGTAAGATACTTCACACTAAATTCAATGAGAAATGTTGAACTTTTTATGAGAGAAATTCAAAATCTCATTGAAAAACAAATACATTTGCCAGTAAGTAGAAAGAACACATTCTTAGATAGTAGAGTTCATCATGTAACAATGGTAACTCTCACAGAATTCACCATTAAAGTCTAAGAAATGGCAAACATTCATCCCAAATAGTTTTTGTTTGAATGAAAGGAGTTTCACAAAACTCAGACTTGGATTCATCAGGCTCAAAGCTCAGCAGTCTGTATATAGCTTTTATTGTCAATAAAGTTTATCAGTATGAAGACATACCCATTTGGTTACTGACTATCCAGAGCCGATTTTCTGCTGAATAGAGACTATGAAGGCCACACATTTAACAAAAGTCTAAAATATTTCCTTCAGCCCCTTGAGGAATACTTTTCAGACCTCTGATCCAGAAAATTAAACCCTTGAGAATATCTGTGAAAACAAGACAAAGGATGGATACAAACCATCCTTACTATGTTGCAAAGCTCTTTGTAAGTACACAGAACTTTAATAGGTTTTGTATTGATGCAGGGCCAGAAGAGAAGTTCAATGTACTAGAAGAATGAAGAAACAGGCCAAAGTCCATGCAAATTCACATCTAATACATGATAAACTTGGCACTTCAAATCAAAGGGAAATAATTACTGTGACAGCTAGGTGGATGTTTCATCATGTTTCCTATTAAAAAAGAAGTTCTAGAAGAGTATAAAGTACAATAATCAGTGAAATCATAAAAAGAAACAAAGAGGACTGATGGATCTTACTCTAAGAAGTATTTTAAAGCATTTCCAGGAGATTTACATAACAATAGCCAAGATGACATCACTAGTGGTGGTGGTGGTGGTGATGATGATGATGATGATGATGATGGTGAAGAAGAGAGTAAAAACGAACATGAGAAAGTTCCTTCATAGGTAGATGACTTGCAAATTATCCCAAGAAATAAATGAGAAAATAGTTAAACAGTCCAGGAGGAGAGATACCAAAGGGCATCAGCATGCATCCATCCTCGTATAGTAAAAGATTGCCAACGTGTTCATTCTACTCTCCTTTAAAGAAATATAAATTAAACACTATGATTTATTTTTATTTATCTGTCAGATTAGCATGTTGGCAAGAAGGGTCAAGGGTGTATGGGAATAGTTTAGAAAGTATATGTTTCTAAACTATGCCTCGTTTAGAAAGTGTAATTGCAGTCTTGTTGGATGGTAATTGGACAGAATCTCTGAACATTGTAGATTTGTCTCTAGTTTGACCCTGCACTGCCACGTTTAGAGTTTGACCCCACAGGCATGCTCAGTCAGAGAAAAATTCTAAAAGAAATTAATTGCAGTGTTTGCATTAGTGAACTAATGGGCAACAGTTTATATGCTGCAGGTGACATCTCATTGTGAGTGTTGGTCATGCCTGAGGGATGTATAGATTCCTTCTACTAAAGGAGGGGGCCTTCTCAGTAACCCTTGCTGTTGAATTTAATTGGTCAGAGCCTGATGTTTCTCAATTATGTTAAACTGTTAAACTAAGTGTGACCGTCAGAAGGTATGATTGTTAGGATTAAGTAAAAAGGACATGTATTAAGTATACGCAAAAAACTAATGCAAATAAAATTCAAATAAACCATATTACATTGGTTCAATGTTTGGCATAGTCTGTGGAAACTAAAGAGCAGATGTGTTAGTCGTCAGCTTGTATGGAAGCAGACTCGATTTTATATAAAACCTATCATTTTAGTTCACTAATGCAAATGAAAGGAAGGACTACATTTAGAAATGGGATTTAAAATTATATTAATATATTTATACTTTGCTTGCTAGCCTAAGATACTAAGATCTATGATGAATCAAAATCTTCAAAAAAAAAAAAAAACAGTTTTAATGAGCTGTCACTGATAATTCTCTGAAGCCACCAGTTTATTTGAAGATAAGTTTGGCACTGTGGCTTATTGAAATGGGAGTTAAATAGTATTTAATCTAATTACCCCTGGAATGGAGAAGACTAACGTTCTTCCAGGAATATTTACTGGTGTGTTTGTTGCTAATGATCCGGGGTACATTGTCACCAAGGCCCGGGCTGCTGGCAAGGGTGTTCAAATTCCATTTCTATCTCACCCTACCCAGAGGACTCAATTTCTCTTTTTACTTCTCTCTTTCCAAATTATGCCGAAACACTTGTCTCCACAGACTGTCACGATGTCTTTGATCTCGGTTTGCAGTTCCTCTTGGGTGTACACAAAAGTGTATGTAGCTCTAGGTTAGAAGAGAGAGCTCTTGAAAGCCCCCGCCTCTTCTCTATTTTTAACTCCTTTGGTCCTCAGTTCCTCAACGTTAGCAAGCAGAGCCAAGTCTTAGCAACCAGAATGCACTGAAGTATGGGAGATATTTAAAGTTACAAAATAAAGAACAGCAAAACATGGAAGGAGAGGTAAGAGTTATCCCTATTCTAAAAGCACAATCACATCCACAACCCTAATGTATTTCTTGAGTGAGGAGCGATGCTTCTTGTGCACCGTAAGCATTGGATCCAGACACACAGTGTAGGTTCTAATCAAGCCTCAGTCATGTATTCTCCAGCGGACTGTTGGAGGCTTAAAGGGTGATGAGAAAAAGAACTGTCACTCAGGGTATCTGGCCCACAACTAAAGGCTGCCCATGCTTTCTTACAGACCTAATTGAGTGTTCATGCAGGGGAAGCCCCAATACAGCCTTTTCTAAATGAACCATGGGCATGAGCAGGGGGAAGTGTATGAGGCAGGTATACCAGGCTCTCTATAAACCAGAAGACCTAAGCTCTGGATGGTGAGGTCGATTTGGGAAGAAAACATTTAAAATCCTCCCATCAGATGCTTCATGCCCATTCCTACCCAGAAGTGCAAAGGGTGCCTGGTTTAACTCTGGTTATTTACAACCAAAAGAAAGTGGCTGGCAGTTCGTGGGAAGCCAAGGGTTTTATTTTTCTCTCTTGTTTTCCATTTCTGTGATTTATGATCCTTGTGGCTGGCAATCTCTCCTAGAAAGCTCTGAGCTGCATCCACTTACTCTGCCCTGGTGGGAGGCGGGCTCTTTCTGCTGGGTTGAAGAAAGTATGGCTTCACCTTCTGCTCAGGAAGACCCTCTTTCTTGGGCCTCTACCTGGTAGGTGGTCAGCCAGGCTTGTTCCCTTCTGTTTCTGGTCATTGGCTATTCTACTGCCAGAGCCCTTTGCAGGAAAACTGAGGTTAAAGTTAGAGCTAATATCCAATTCAGTCATTTTCTATTGTTTGTTTTCTGGTCTAGCCTTTGACACGCGGATTTTCTTAGGTGAAGTGGTTATTTGAGAAGTGTTCCCATGGCTGTTGCTAAAGGATATTTTTTTGTCTTGTATTTTCGGCAGTTTAGTGTCTGTCACAGTTCCTTATGGAGTTATCTGCCATGTGGGATGGGGAAAGGACCAAGGTCCCATTCTGTGTGTGTGTGTGTGTGTGTGTGTGTGTGTGTGTGTGTGTGTGTGTGTGTATGCGCGTGCACATTTGCATGCGTGGGGGTCGGGCCAGAGGGAGGGGAATTCAGTGACCTGAACATTGAGCAATGGTTCTCCTTCCTTTTGGGAAGCACCTGGGTAGCCTAGTTGCCTCAGATCATTGAGATGCTTAGGAAATGTTCCTGAGTGCATGGAAGGGATGAGGGATATAGGGCCTGTTCACAGAAGTCTGGTACTGCCTTCTCGCCCAAGTTAGTAGATTAGATTATAATGATAAACACCTAAAAATGACAACATTCAGTAGTGCTGCACTCGAGCATATGATTAATATCAATCTCCCTTAATGTGTAAGGCACTGCACAGGGGCTCAGGGAGGTTGACACTTTGTATAAAGTCATGAACTTGGGGACATTGTGATATATAGTCTCCTTTTGGTCACCTGGGCCCACTGGACCCTGGAACTGTGTCAGACACTAAACTGCTGACTCCCTTCCTAACATCTGCAGTGTCCTTACCTGACCACACTGGTTTCCTGAGTCAGGGCCTTCTCTGGGACGATCCTCTCACCTGAAGTGCTCCCCCAGGTTGCTTCCTAATGCCTTCCATGCTTCATGGATTGTCTATATCCTACATTCTCAAGACTCGGAAGATGGGGCCATGGCCTCATCTTTGAGTGTTCCAGCCATACCTGGAGCATGTCTTCATTAATTCTCCTTGATAGTTTAGTCTCTCCATTCTTATCAACCTCACCAAATGTTTATCAGTTTGTTTAATCTTTTCTAAGAACCTTCTATTGGTTTTTACTCTTTCGAAATGACATTTTTAAATTAACAATTGTGTATTAAGCTCTGTCTCCCCACCTCCACCTTTGGCTTCATCTTGCTCTTCTTTTTCCACTTAAGGAGGATGGAGATTTGAGCTCACTAATATTTGTCCTTTTTTTTTCCATTTAAGGTTCTGATTTGTCCTATAAAAGTTATTCTATCCTGTGTGTTTCACTGTGTATATTTTCATAAAACCAGACCAAAGTGGTACCTCTTTGTTTCAGAATCTCTCTTTTACTTATGCTTTTTTTTATTAGATGTTTTCTTATTTACAATATCTCCTTTCCCAGGTTCCCCTACAAAAAAAAAAAAAAAAAAAAAAAAAAGAAAAGGAAAAAAGAGAAAGAAAAAGAAAAAGAAAGAAAAGAAAATATAAACAAAAAATGAACAATCCCCTGTTCCCTCCCCCTGCTCACCATCCCACCTCCTCCTGCTTATTGACCCTGGCATTCCCCTACACTGGGGCATAGAACCTTCAAAGGGCCAAGGGCCTCTCTTCCCATTGATGACTGACTTGGCCATCCTCTGCTATACGCATGCTGCTGGAGCCATGAGTCCCCCATGTGTACTCTTTAGTTGGAGTTTTAGTCCCTGGGAGCGCTGAGGGTACTAGTTAGTTCATATTGTTGTTCCTCCTAAGGGGCTGTAAACCCCTTTTGCTCCTTCATTAGGGACCCTGTACTTAGTCCAATGGACGACTGTGAGCCTCTACTTCCGTATTAGTCGGGTACTGTCAGAGCCTCTCAGGAGACAGCTATATCAGACTCCTGTCATCCAGCACTTGTTGGCATCCACAATAGTGTCTAGATTTGATGATTGAATATGGGAAGAATTCCCAGGTGCAGCAGTCTCTGAATCATCCTTCCTTTAGTCTCTGCTCCATAGTTAGCCTCTAAAACATCTTCCATGGGCATTTTGTTCCCCCTTTTAAGAAGGAACTAAATATCCTCACTTTGATCTTCCTTCTTCTTGAGTTTCTTATGGTTTGTGGTTTGTACTTTGTGTATTCCGATCTTCTAGGCTAATATCCACTTATCAGAGAATGCATACCATGTGTGTTCTTTTGTGATTGAGTTACCTCACTCAGGATGATAGTCTCCAGATTTATCCATTTCCCCAAGAATTTCATAACTTCATTGTTTTTAATAGATGAGTAGTACTCCATTGTGTAGATGTACCATATTTTCGGTATCCATTCCTCTGTTGAGGGACATCTGGGTTGCTTCCAGTTTCTGGCTATTATAAATAAGGCTGCTATGAACATAGTGGAGCATGTGTCCTTATTACATGTTGGAGCATCTTCTGGGTATATGCCCAGGAGTGGCATAGCTGGGTCCTCTGGTAGTACTATGTCCAATTTCTGGAGGAACCACCAAACTGATTTCTAGAGTGGTTGTGCCAGCTTGCAGTCCCACCAGCAATGAAGGAGTGTTCCTCTTTCTCCACAACCTAACATTCCGGGTGGGTAAAATTTTCTAGCTTGTATTATTGATTATTCTTTCAATATTAAGACTCTTGTATCAAGCCAGAAACACTCCCCTTTTGTTACTTCCCAGTCCCAGCAGGGCCGGATATCACCATGGCAGCTTCTTAGACCACCTTTGTTCAGGAAGTGCCAGTTTCATCAGATCAAGAGGAAGCTGAGGTTAAAGGCATCACTATGGATCAGAAGGTCTTACATGTGCAAGGCAGTGGGGTTGCGAGGGAGTAGAAGCTGCTTCCAGTGCTTAGCTGTGCCTGCTGTTTGCTGCCAACCCCACAGACACTGGGGACATTAAGGTTTGAGATCATCAGTGTTGGTGGAGCAGTGGGAGACCACATTATCCTCATCCATATGGATGCCAACCCATCTCCCCTTCCAGTTTCCACTGGCTCTGGGTTCATTTTCCTTTAGAACTGGTAGTGAGAACATTGAATGTGAGCTCTTCCTTATTAACAAGCTGTTATGTGTGCAGCACAGTATTGCTAACTGTAGGCACCAGGTTGTAAGCAGAGCTCTAGAAGTTAATCATCCTGCATTCCTGAAACTGTGTACTTGTTGATTGGGAATGTCCCATTTCTTTCTTTGCCCAGCTCCTGGCAGACACCTTCCTTCTGTGTTTAGTAATTGGATGTTTTTAAACACACCATGTAAATGGGCTCACATGATATTTGTTCTGTGACTGGCTCATTTCACTTAGCGTAGATTCCCAAGGTTCATCTAAATGGTACATATGGTCGGCTTTCTCACCTAAGGCTGAATAATATACCTTTGTGGATGTACACCATGGTTTCTTTACCCACATGTCCACACGTGAATAAGTTGGGTCGGCTTTCACTCACACTCTGCTCATTGTCAAACTATTTAAAAGCTTCCCTCTATATTTCCTGGGTGGTTTTGAGAAACCCTAGACCTTATCACATACTTGCCTTGTTAAGACAGAAAAATGAGGGTCGGGTGGGGGAAGAGAGAGAAGGAGAGGGAGGAGACGTAGAGATGGAATGGGGGAGAGCAAGTCCACTTAGTGGCCAGGGCCTGTCTAAGATGTGAGTGACAGGTCTTTTGAGCCTGTGGATGTCAGTGGCACCCTCCCACTCTCCAGCTGACCCTCAGACCTGTCCGTAAGCAGCACCTTGATGACTCCCATCCAGGTGGTTCAGACTTAGGACAATGTTAGGGAGAAAGATAAGGCATCTGGTCACTTTTTGGTGCACAGATTTTTGTTGTATTGGCTCCCAGCATGTTTTCATTGCCTTCCCAGCATAATGTCTGTGCTGTTAAATTACCCAGGGAAGCTGGGGAATTTGTTCCTGCACACTCCTTTCTGAGATCATCAATAAATAACAATAAACACAGGGGCTTATTATAAAACCTTCTGCTTTATAATGAGGCCACTCAAGCTTGGAGTAGCATGAGTATGTGTTCAAGGAGAGAGGCTGAGAGGTCATTTCTAGATCAAATGAATGCTAAAGGTCTAGCCTTCCTGGACCAGGTCATTCAGGGGCTGGTTAATGCTGACTCTGCAAATGGCCCAGGGCTGGGAATAGCATGGAATCAAAGTCTGGAAGCAAATCTGCCCAGGACAGACAGCCCTTGATGACTTTTGCTCTCACATACTTTATAATTTAGCTAATGAGGGGCAGAGGGAAAAAGTACTGTGGTTAAGATAGCTTTTTTTCTCATTAAATTAATGTATGCTCATTTTGGATAAGAACAGGTAAGAAAGAAGAAAAAGGAAACTAGTAATTTTATTATTTACAAATTATTATTTGTATTAATAAAATATTTCTATGAGTACATCTTTTCCTACTTTGCATAAAGTTTTTGGTTTAGTAAAATGAATTATACTGCATGCATTTGTTTTCAATCATCTTACATTTCAAGTAACTCTATATTGGAGACAGTTCTGTGTCAAAAAGCATTCTGGCACAGGGTGTTGATGACTGTATTGTACTTTGGTATCTGAGTACACCATAATATGTTTAATTGAAATTATAATGTTGCTGTTTTCTGAACTATGCGGCAATAGCAAGCTTATAGATAATTCTATTCCAATTGGATGAGTGGTACACTTGCACCCCCTCCTCGTACCTCGTCTCCATTTTTGCCTGGACTCATGTGGTTATAATGGGAAGGAGTGTCTAAGTTTCAATAAATGATGTGGCAAACTGGGCAGTTGTTCCCAGGCCCGCCAGCCATGCATGTCCTGGGCACAGCTTCCTGACAGCTGCTTTCACCGCATTAGTTGATAGTCATCTGCTCCTCTTTTGTCCTTCCCACTGGACCCAAAGCTATTTCAGCTAACTATTCTTATTATCTTTATAACTCTGAGGCCTGCTGCAGAATTCAGTAAGCTACTATGTACATTCATTTAATAAATGCCCATCCAGTACCGGTGTGCTAGGCATTTTTCCAGGTACAAGGGATACTTAGGTGAACTCAGTAGGGTAAAACTCCTGCCTATGTGTAGCAGAGCTGTAGAGCAAGGCTTGGCCTCTCACAGGAAGTGATCTCCTCCCTCCTCAAGGCCCTACTTCCTTTGATGATTTCCCTGACCAGTCTGAGCCATGCTGAGGACCCTAAAGTTGTGAATTCCCTGTCAAGTGTGAGTCACTGAAGGGTTCATTGGGTGGTGTGAATTATTTTCTGTATTTTATAGCTCTTTCGATCTCCCTAACTGGATTCAGGGCGCCTCGAAGGGTCCCAGTAGATATAAACACCACATTTTGTGTGTCCAATTGCTCAGAGTCCAAATATAACTTCACACTCAAGGCCGCTCTATGCGCATCCAGCCAGGAATCATGCTTTTTAACCACTGCTTACCCACTTCCTCTAGTGTGCCTCCCTGGATCTTAATGGCTGCAGTACATTGTTCAACTCTAAATTTACATGACTCTAAGATGAGAGGGGAAAGGCCCAATTCTCTCAATGAAATGCAAAGCCCATAGCATCTATTAGAAGCAAATGCAGGCGAAATTGCATTTTAACCAATGAATGATATCTGAGATAGCCAGTTGTGAATCGGACCGCTTTTAATCATTGGTAGCTGGATCTGGGTCCCCGGATTTGGCTCTATGTGCTGGCTTTCTCCATAGTTCTTAGGGATTATGGCCACCAGTGCTCCTCTCCCCGCCCCCACCATGTCTTCTATACCACAGTAGACTGATTGGTTTCTTACCAAAATGGGTCTCTGTCTAGGGTTACTCCAATTTCTTATGGAAGTCAAGGCTTTCAGAGAATCTAGAGTGCTGGAGGGCTTTCTATTGCTCCCCTTCTTCGTTTCTATGGATGCCACATATGAATTTGCAGGCAGACAGGATGTAATAGGTACCATTCTCTTAGTGTAAAGGACACTCCTAATGCCTTTCCCTGATGAAACGCCCCACAAAGCCCATCATGCCTGCATGGGAAAAAATCGGTTACTTCCTTCTCATTTAGAGGGTAGGAGAAAGTCCCTAAGACCTTTTGAAACTGCCCAAACCTAGAGGACTCTTCCATGCATCATCCTGTAAGTTGTGTGTGTATGTATGTATGTATGTATGTGTGTATGTATGTACGTACGTATGTATGTATGTGTGTATGTATGTACGTATGTATGTATGTATATATGTATGTATGTGTGTATGTATGTACGTACGTATGTATGTGTGTATGTATGTACGTATGTATGTATGTATGTATATATGTATGTATGTGTGTACGTATATATGTTTAGCTACAAATGGTCACCTTCCAAGAGCTGGGAGCACCTGAAATAGGCTCATTTCTTCACTACATTGAAATGTTTGTTTTCTTGGACTCTCTCTTCAACTTTAATGTGATTATTAAAGTCTATAGCTCCATTTTAGGGGAAGAGCTCAGAATGACAAAAAAGGGAGTCAACTGTGTGGTTGCTAAGATTGGTGGTGAAAGTGGTATATTGAGAGACTTACTTGGGGAAGAGGTGTTTGGGGCAGCATGGGTCACCATACATGCCAGTGGCACCTGGGAGTTCCCTCCATCCTCCAGCTCCATCTTAAAGCTGTATCCTCTCGCTCCACAGACACCCTGACCCCTCTCTTCCTTTGGATCAACGCTGGGAGGTCCTTGTATCATCAGCTCCCTACCAACTTATCAGTCTTCTCTTCAGCCTTGTATATGAACTCAGCTTACCTCCTTAAGGAGGTGGTAAGCCTGGAGACACCAACTTGTCTCTGCTGGTGATTGCTGATCACTTAGGCATTACATAGGAAAGGAGAACTTGGAATTATCCAATGCACAGTGTATAGACACTATGGATTGGGGCAGAATTGAACCATATTTTAGCCAACGTGTGATATATTACTGGAATCATGAGAAAATTAAAGTGACTTTTTAATCAGGGATTGCAGAGCTGACAGCAGCCTGTCTCTGGAGCTTCATGTAATGAGTGTGTTGTCTCTAATAGGAGGCCCCAGTGACTGATAAGCAAAAAGTTGTGCCACGGCCTGAAATTATTATGCTCACACACAAAGGAGGGCAAGAGTGACAGCTTGGTGATCTATTAGCATTGTCTGTGGGGTTAATGGTGAGCTCCTTCTCTGCTAGTGGTCTGTAAAGAGAGCAAAGAAAGGGGAAATGGACCAAGGGAAAATCAATAGTATTAACAGAGTCATGGTAATAAATGCAATCATTTATTTCTGGATGGTTTTTATTGAACTGGTTTTGAGCTTGATCCTTTTCTTTTTAGATTATAGGTTGGAAGGAATAAGATTTGGAGGAGAAAAAAATCCAAATGTCTGATAGATACAGCAGATGTGTTGTCCAAAGCCAGAGTTTTCATAGTCTTTTTAAAGGAACATTGAGAGATGAACATGTATCCACAAACAGGAGACTATGAGAATGCTACCCTAAAGAGTGAAATTTTCTTCATTTTGTTTTCCATGGAAAGTTTTGAATTCTGGTTCTCGTTTCATGTAGCTCGTTAGGGTGAGCTACATGGCCATTGGCAAGTTTCTTCATCTCTGAAACAGGCTGTCAATACCCAGTGTTACTGAGACCCAAACAGCAATACACATGCCTGTAACAGCATCAAGCATGGTGCCTGGTGAAGCAGCGACTCATCGACATTCAGCTGAGGCTGATGTCATCTTGCCATTTCATACCTCATTTTAACTCCCCTACTCCCCAGTTCAAGGACCTCCTGGTCAAAAGATAAGAAAGAACTGTACTGGATAAGTGCCCTGCCCAATCTGCTAATTAACAGTACTCACATTAGAGTTAACACTAATTATCTAAAAGATGCGCTAGTCTATGTGACTTTTACAAATTTTTACCAGGGTGTATTAAAATATATAGACTTTGAGATTTTAGACATTACGTCCATAATTCAGTACTATAAGACACTCCATTCATAGCTTTCAGGACTTATAGATCATATTAGAGGGAAATTTGGGCAAAGTAACAAGTTCTGACCAACTACAGATGATTCCTAAGAAAGTTTCATGGTGAAACTGAAGTTCTTATAAATATTCATAGCTGGATCTGTGATTCCTGGCCTCAACTCCATTCTCGGCCCTCTGTTTCCTAGCAAATGTCTTTTCATTCCTTTGTTTTTCGTTCCTTTTTTTTTTGTTAAATTAATTAATTTATTTATTCACTTTACATCCCAATACACCCCCTCTCCTCCCAGTGTCCCCTCATGCAAGTCCTTCCCCCATTCCATGTTCCCCTTCTCAAAAGAGGAGGGGAGCCTCTCTGGGTGTCACTCTCCACTAATCCTCCCACCCCCTCCCAGCACATCAAGTTGCTGTGGGATTAGACAAATCCCCTCTCACTGAAGACAGACAAAGTGGTCCATTTAGGGGAGGAGGATCCACAGCTCAGGGGCAGCCTCCTGCTCCAGTTGTTGAGGGACCCTCATGATGAACAAGCTGCTCATTGGTCACGTATGTGCAGGGGCCAAAGTCCTGCCAATGCTTGCTCTTTGGTTGGTGATTCAGTCTCTGGCAGCTCCCAAGGGTCCAAGGTAGTTGACTCTTTCGGTCTTCCTATGGAGTCCTTGTCCTCTTTGGCTCCCTCAGTTACTTCTCTCAACTGTTCCACAAGATTTCCAAGCTACATCTAATGTCTGGCTATGAATCTCTGTATCTCTTCTTCATGTCTGCTGGGTGGAGCCTCTCAGAGGACAGTTATGCTAGGTTCCTGTCTTCAAGCGTAACAGAACATCATTAATAGAGTCAGGGATTAGTTCGTGCCCATGGGGTGGGTCTCAGTTTGGAGTGATAATGACACAAGTCATATAGACTCAAGTTGCACAGGTGGAATGGTTTAGACTACACACTCCAGTCTCATGTTCTTGCTGCTTTATGGTAGAGAGAGGTTACTGGCATCTGGAAAACAATCTTTCCTCTCTCCCTCTTCAGGGTTAGTTATAGCTGTTCTCCTAGATCGGTGGCTCTCAACCTTCCTAATGCTGTGACCTTTAATACAGTTCCTCATATTATGCTAGTCCCCCAACTAAAAAATTATTCTCCTTGTTTCTTCATAACTGTAATTCTACTGTTATGAATCCTAATGTAAATATATGTTCCCCGATGGCCTTGGTTGATTCCTGTGAAAGGGTTGGTCACAACCCACATGTTGAGAATCAATGCTCTAGACTCTGATAGTAGGTGGGCATTTAGTATTGCCCATGTGACTCACTAAACCATGCTTGTCTGGCTTAATATTCTTTCAGTAAACTTATAAATTAAATAAACATTATCTATTTCTCAGAACCTGCAGATCTTAGTAGGGGTGGCTGACACATAGAAGGTACTTGGGGAAAGGTCTTTGAACGTTAGAAGATGGTACTCATTTCCAAGCCTTTCTTTTGGGCCACAGTAGGTCTTACCTTCATCTGTTCAGGGTCTTATTAGGATTATTCCAGCTACTTCCCCTGGCCCATGTGTCTTCTTTCACTAAGACTAATGTTCTCCTAGCCCACTACCTCTGTAGTCTCTCAGAATCAAAGGCCTCCCTCAGGAGTTTGTGCTCTGTCCAAGGTGCTGCCAGCTTCCTGGGCTTTCATGGATTCATCTTTGTGCCTGTGTCTACTGTTCACATTTTACTGAGAATTCCAGGAAGCCACTCCCCCAGGAACCCTTCAATCCTTTCACGAGGCTGGAATTCAGCAAATGAGCCCAGTCTAAGCAGCATCTGCAGTTTGCTACAGTAACAAGTACACAGAATACTGCAAAAATAGGGAGATGACAAGTTCAACCACACTTCTACCATTTAACAGTTTAACATATAACTTTCTCTAAGCTTTCTTTTCCTCATCTCCATGAGAGGCCAAAAGATCTGTATTATGAGGTAAGTTGCCTAAGGCACATATTTTATTCAGGGGCTGCAAGAATATTTTATACTTTGAGAATATTTTAGGGAAGTCCTAAAGATGGCATTGGTGGCTACCTGACCTCCCCAAAGCCTCAAACTTATATCTTGTAGTGTCTCTAGAGATATCACACACACACACACACACACACACACACACACACAAAACCCACATACATTTACTTTCTGGAAAGTGGGCCCCCAAGAAAAGGGAAGATGCCTCTTGTTGGTAATAGGATGGGAGAAGAGTGAAAATGTTAGGGAAGGCAAGAAAACAATGGGTAAAATTTTTGTATCATAGCAGAATTTGTCAATTTAGTTTTTTACCCTCCTTGGGGCAAATCCATCTCAACTGTCAAGAAGCCACTAAGAGTGAATAATGAGGGAAAGACAGAGAATACAAAACTATTGAAAGTGTTGAGAAGTTTCATTTATTCCTTGTGTTGAAAGATTGATTTCTTGGTGCCAAGGCTGATGGTTCTCCTCTTTTGCATGTTTGCATTAGTATTCTGCCTGAAAAGTTAAACACTTGAAACGGATAGAGATTACCTGCCAATCCTTTCTCCATGAATCAGATTCAAAATGCAAACTGTGACATGAGGCAAAGCCATTTATTTTATTTACTAGGGAATAGGGAGAAGAAATTTCTGGGTTTCTGTGTAGAGACCCCAGACACTGGTTGGCCACACTAGCATATTCTTTTTATTTTTCAAAAAACTATTTTTTATTTACTTTACATTTCGATCGCAGCCCCCTCCTTCTTCTCTTCCAAGTCCCACCTTTACAAATCCTTCCACCCACTAACCTTTGCCCAGAGAAGGGGAACACCCCCTTGAGTACCACCCACCCTGGGACATTTATTCCCAGCAGGACTAGGCACATCCTCTCTAGTTGCAGCCCAACCAGGCAGTCCAGCTAGAGAAAGGGGATCAAAAGGCTATTAGAGGGTAACAGAGTCAGTGACAGACTCTGCTTCAGTTGTTAGGGGACCCACATGAAGACCAAGCTGCCCGTCTGTTTCAAATGTGTAGGGAGCCTAAGTTCAACCCCTGTGTGCTCTTGGTTGGTGGTTCAGCCTCTGTGAGTCTTCCTGGGCTCAGATTACTTGACTCTGTAGGTCTTCTTGTGGTGTCTTTGACCCCTCTGACTCATTCAGTTCTATCCCTTACCTTCCCACAAGACTCCCTGAACTCTGCCTGGTGTTTGGCTGTGGGTCTCTGTAGCTGTTTCCATCTGCTGCTGGATAAAGCCTCTCAGGAGACAGTTATGTTAGGCCCCTGTCTGCAAGCATGGCAGAGTATCATTAATAGTGTCAGGGATTGGTTCTCTCCCATGGGATGGGTATATCAAGTTGAGGAAGTCATTGGTCGGCTGTTCTCTCAGTCTCTGTTCCATCTTTATCTCTATGCATCTTGTAGGCAGTACATTCTGCTTCCCGTTTTGCTGAAAATGCTTATCTCCTTCCTATTTTCCCTTCTAGACTGTACCGACATCCTTTCACCCCTTCTGACTTCTCTAAGACATCTGTATGGAGTCGTTTAGCATAGTCCCTTGCCATAGTAGTGTCATAGCTTGAGTCTATATATACTAATTTTTGTCTCATGTTGTCTTCATTTTGCAAACACATACCTAAATGTGCATGCAGGCTGAATGACTAGCCATTCACTTACCCCGCTTCTGTTCCAATGACATCCTTCTATTTCCTCTGCTGGAATAAGTGTTTCCCAATTCTAGGCCTGTTAATACCTGTTATGTCATAGCTGAATTGTTAATTTCCTCATGGTAAACCTTTTGACTGCTGGCTGTTGGAGAGGGGTATTTTTAGAAGTACTGAAGTTCTTGGACTCCTTAGACATTGCATTGGCACATGTTTATTTGCTTTTCTTGATGATTTCAACATTTCATGACCCCCCCCCCTGTCAAGTTTGTAACTACAGTTCTGAGCAATATCATGTGGGCTCCAGTTTGTACTCAGTAATTTATATAGACAGGGATCAACCATGGTGCTACATGATGAATTTGTTTCAAACCAGTGGCAAGATAGCTGGATGAATTAATATAAATTCAAGGATGGCTAGATGAAGAAATGCTAGCATAAAGCTAGGCTTTCCCAGGCAGTAACTTCTGGCCATTCATAAGTATCCAGATGTTTGCTGTGTGCCTTTATTTTCCTCTTCAAACCATTGCCTATTCTTTGTATTTCTGGTCTTCCATAACCCTGGTACCCTTCATTCAAAAGTATACACATTTTCAGAAGCCGAACTTGCTGCTTGTACTGCATGGTACATGTGGAATTTATGTTTTCTGTGAAGGACTTTTGTCCATTGGCTTATTGTCTCTTATTCCAGGTATATAACATGGTTCTGGTGGGCACATTGACCATGAGGTATTTGTGGCCTGGACACAGTAATGGACAATAAAGGGAAGGAGAACATTATAATTATAACCATGTACCCTAACCTTAGCAAATATATAGAGAGATATATAATTTTTTCTATATTTTATTTTATTTTATTTTTTATCTTTTTGGTTTTTCTGAGACAGGGTTTCTCTGTATAGCCCTGGCTGTCCTGGAATTCACTCTGTTCTCTGTATAGCCCTGGCTGTCCTGGAATTCACTCTGTAGACCAGGATGGCCTTGAACTCAGAAATCCACCTGCCTTGCCTACCAAGTGCTGGGATTAAAGGTGTGCCCCACCACTGCCGGGCTACATAATTTTCTCTATCTTTTCTTCTTTAAGTAATTCCCTCTGATCTTCTGCCTCTATTCAATAGGCATCAAAGATGAACACTTCATACTTATATTTTTATGTGACATATAAACTAGATATCAATGGGAATCATTCTTCATTGCCTCCAGCAGCCTCTTAGGATTGAAGGATAATAAGTTCTCTTGATCTAGGAATGTAGATACTTCACCACACTATACAATCACAGATGAATGACAGGTCACATCCAAATGAACCAGAATACCAGCTTTCTCTTTTTCTGTCTTATGACAAATTTAACACATGCTCATGTCTCACCTGCCTTTCTGGGATGCAGCAATACATGTTTGCAATGCCACTACCTCTTGAAAGAGAGGCAGGTACGTAGGGGCAGAATTGAGGTTGCGAATATTCTAAATGAGTACATATTTACCAGCATAAGCAAGTAGACAAATACTGGGCAGTGTTTGGAGAGATTGGGTTATTTTCTTGCAGAACTCCTAACCAGCTCTATGAGTTCTGATAAATCATTTATCCTGTAGGTTGTTTACTAAAGTGAGACACAGAGTTATGTGTGGAAATATATGGATTCATATATGTTGCAGTTGTCTGACAAAAATATAATTTCTTATAGTAGTATATGTCTGTTTACATTTATACATAAGCATGTGACATATGTATATGTCACATATATTTCTTATAGTACCTTTGTGTGCTGGAAACCAAGTCTTCAGGTATAATGTATGGTACAAGACACACTGGTACAGGATACTGCCTACTGCTGCATTTGAGTAAATTCTAAGACCACATGTTCTCAGAGCTTGAGGGGGAAGGTAAAGGTATTTTTCTGAGAATCTGCTTGAAACTACTTTTTGGCATCAGCAGTAGGCATTTTTAACTCCTGTTTCTCACTGGCAGTAACAAGGAATGCAGCTCCCCCTGAGGAATCTCACTTACTTTGAATTGAAACTCAACCAACTTGTGTGGGTGTATGTGTAAGTGTGGATGTGTGCACCTGCATACAAGCTTGTGTTTATAGAAATAAATGGAGTGTATATGATCCATGAATTTTGTTCCCAGAATGGACAACTGCATTTCCTGTTTGCCACTGCAACAGTTCCAAAGAGAAGTAGAACTTTCCTTGACTTCTCAGATATTTTGCTTTCTTGCTGTTTCTCTTCACTGGTAACAGTTGAGGGTTGACTTTGTTTGAAGATGTATGCATTATTCACCCAGGGTCTCTGTAGAGACTTATTCCCTGCCTTAGAAGACACATCAACA
Source organism: Mastomys coucha (assembly GCF_008632895.1). Taxonomy (NCBI): domain Eukaryota; kingdom Metazoa; phylum Chordata; class Mammalia; order Rodentia; family Muridae; genus Mastomys; species Mastomys coucha. The sequence goes on along the minus strand of NW_022196906.1, from coordinate 91,450,563 downwards.
AACAGATGGGTATCATTGCCACTGCGTTATTGGGCTGAAAGACTGTAAGTTGGACTGTTTTGTTCTCTTTGCAACAAGGAGTTCTTTCAACAGGAAGGCTTCAATGCCTCTCAAAGACACTCGCTGGCCATGCTTAAATTCTTCCTTTCTTTGGTTATATGTGCGTGAAGAGGTGGGTATAAGTTGATTTTTTTTTAACCACACAAGGGCTATTTCTCTGGATGTTCTCCTCTCAATCTTATTCTTATGAGGAAGCAGAGAGGGGCCCATTAGACAGTGGATACTTCTCTTCCAGTTTATCGGTAGGCAGCTTGATATATCCAGAGAGCAGATACAGCTTCCTATCTATAGCATGGTGCTGGAATTCATTGGTGAGATTCAGTGTCATCTTTTATTCACCTGTTCCATCAGGAGTTCTCCCTCTCTCCCTCTCTCTCTCTCTCTCTCCCTCTCTCCCTCCCTCCCTCCCTTCCTACCCCTCTCTCCCTCTCCTCCTCTCTCCCTCTCTCCCTCTCTCCCTCTCTCCCTCTCTCCCTCTCTCCCTCTCTCCCTCTCTCCCTCTCTCTCTCTCTCTCTCTCTCTCTCTCTCTCTCTCTTTCTCTCTCCTCTCTCTCTCTCCATGGCTGCCCCCAGGGTATCATTCAGGCCCCAGGAAATATGTGCAGTCAAGGTAGGCCTAAAGACTGAGATGTAGACCCTAAAGACTCCTGGGAATGTGTAGCTTTGTGGGGTTTTCAACTAAGATCACATGTTTGATGGAGTTGTGTGTTTTGGAATTGTGTTTTGGCTCTTCATACACACACATGGTCAACTTTGTTGCCCACCACCAGCCAAAGTACAGATCACTTGAGACAACTCAAATGGACAGTTTCTAGATGGAGATTTGACTCATTGCTGATAAATATGAAGTTTTTAACAGATTTACCTTGAGGCTTCTTATCCACCTAACTCATAGGAATATCACATCTCGTTATTATCTTATGGACATTTGGATATATTGTAGTGATAAAAAAAAAAAAAAAAACAGAAAAGAGGTCCTCTCTGCTGTGGGGATGCCAAAAGATAAGTGTGGAACTTCTTCATTTCTGTCTTGAAAATAATGTTAAGGCTTTGTGACTGTTCAGTGACCATGTTAATCAGCAGTTCCTGTGATGAAAAAGGGATATCAGAGTGATTGTGGTGTATGCTGCTGTGCATAGACCTCAGGCTTTGCAGCCAGAATTCATCAAAGTCATCTTAGACTTTCCATGGTGGTCTCAGAAACACCATTTCAGCCTTCTGTGTCTATCTTCACCTTTATAGTGACAGTGTCCACCTAGAGTGCCTTGGTTTTTATTGCTTGAACCACCCAATGTATGTTACCCACATGAATAGTAGCTTACGCATTGGAGTGAAATATGAATTCTCATTGCTACTGTAATTAATCATTAATGCATACCTCTTGTCTTCAGGCCAATGAAGTTGCTAAAACTCATCTCATATATCTGTCAATGTTAAGTTCATTGGTTTCCCAGGGCTTACCAGGTTGTTCCCCAAGTGCCTGTAAACTATCTCTTTAAGGTGTTTACTACAGTTTTCCTCGATGCCCCTGCAATTTAATGGATGTGTATTCTGGGAGCCATGCTTTTTAAATGCTTCAAAATTAATGTTTCTACTGCTGCCTTGATAACAAAACGTCACTCTCATTCTGTCATTCTATAGCTATCCTGGGACCACATTCAAGTAGTTACTTAACATGACACACACCCCTAAGAGCTTCTAATTCATTGATTCACTTCTTTCTTACAACAGCCTTCCCTCATCTCCCATCCCCCACCCACAGAGTGACACTGTGCTAATGGAGGAGTCTGAATTTAAACTCAGGACATAGCCTACCTGAAAAAGTCATTGGAGATCCTTAAATGAGAAGGAGGAGAGTGACAGCTGATGTCTAAGACAGGATGGAGAGTGGGGAAGGGGGTAGGGGTGGTGGTGGTTGTGTGGTGGTTCTAGATTAAAAAGTAGCATCCTAGGAGTACATAGACTGGCTGTCATGTATCCATTTCGCTTTTGCAGAATTTAAGTATGGAGGTAGGAATGACAGTCTGATACTGCCTTAGCGTTCTTCATTAGATCATGGAATAGACTAGGAAAGAACCCAAGTGGAGCTGTGGATCCAAGGTAAGGTGCACTGGCTGATTAAAAAGTCTATGTAGGTTTCACAAATTTGTGGATTTTAGGTCCTAGCTAAGAGGCCCAGGGAGATAGTTCAGTTGGTAAATACTTTGTGCAAGCAAGAAGACCCAAATTTGATCCTAAGAACACATGTAAAAAAGTTGAACATGACAGTAAGTCCAATGCTAAGAAAGTAGGCAGATAGGTCCTTGGGAGTCGTTGGCCTGCAGCTAGTTTCTTACACACTTCTGTGACCTCCAAGCTGATGAGAGACATTACCTCAGAAACTTAGGTTGACAGCACCTGAGAAACAAACCATGAGGTTTACCTCTGGCTTTCAGTCATACACACACACGCACACACACACACACATGCGCACACACACGCACACATGCACACGCACACAAAGAGGAAATGAACATTTGGCATAGAAAGGTCTAGTTTTGACTGCTCAGGGAATATCTCTAGAGATAATCACACTCTTAAGCTGAAATGCAGAAAAGCATACTACTGAGGGATTCTCAGAGATGGGTTTGCCATCATCAAATAAGGTAATTTGTGACCTGGGAAGGAGTTTGGGGCAGAGGAAACAGTGTGTAACAAATCAAGGGGCGATACAAGCATGTGGAATGTTCAGGATATGTTAAGATGTTAGTTATAATGTAAATTACAATGGAGCCAGCTTGATGGAGACAGGATTTCTATCCCCATAGGTCCCGTTGTGCAGTGACAGGAGTGAGGACACCAAGGAATTTGGAGCATCTATTTCTATGGTTGGACAAAAGCCTTAGAGCAGGAGAATTCCCCTCATTATGCCATGACATCTCTAAAACATTGGACTCTTTAGAGGCCCATTATCTTCCTCCCCCCATAAGAAAAGCAGATGCATACATGGTCACTTGGATAAAATAAGATTTAGAATATTCTTTATAACAGAAGAGATGGTACTGTCATAAAAGCCTCTGTCCCATAGGCAACATTTTCTATTAACAGTGGAAGATTTAACAGATGTCCATTATCTGGGGATGGGATTTCTTCTGATAATGGCCAGACAATGAGTTCCAGACACAGTTTGGAATCCAGAGTCTCCTTTATTCTTGGACAGAGCACATAAATCAAGTTTGACTTTTATGTGACACCTGGACACATCATAACTTGTTAACAGAGACTTTTTTTTCTACAAGTCTTTTATTTTCAATATAGAATTCAGCTGAGCCACAGTCTACTTCCCCCACTTCCTTCCACAGTCATGGCCACCATGTTACAATGACATTTAAGGTCATGGGATCTAACCTTCACAGAACTGTAACTGCATACTACAAAGGAAATCTGCTCTTTATGGCAGCTCTCAGTACCATATTCGCCCCTCCTGTTGATCCTTCCAGTCTGAAGTCCCTCATCCCAGTGTTTCTGACATTCCTGGATTGTCTCTAGACCTAAGGTGACGTGACCTGCACGTGGATGGGTGATGGCCAGAACTTTCCCAGCCTCATCTTGGGCCTGTGAGAAGGAATTTTATAGCAGTGATACTGAGTCAATATCTGCACATAAGATTTCATTGGCCTGTCCCATTCTCTCACTTTCCCACTCCTTCTTGTTTATCTAAGCTTCCTGAAAACCAATGTGTTTGTTTACAGAAGTTCTTAGCCTGTGGGTCATGTTCCCTTGGGTGCCATATATTAGATATCCTGCATGTCTGATATTCATAGCAGTAGTAAAATTACAGTTATGGAGTAGCAACAAAATAATTTATGGTTAGGGGTTACCATAACATAAGGAACTGTATTAAAAGATTTTCAGCATTAGAAAGGTTGAGAACCACTGGCTTAGGGGCTTTTCATGCTGGACACAGCCACAGCTCATATCATCTAAAATCACTGAGCTCTGATCTCAGCTTGTCTTTTTTAACCTCCTGTTCCATCTGCCTTGATCTCTTGGGATTCTGATCTGAGCTTATTTTTCTATGTCTGTCCAGATAGACTTACACAAATCAAATTTGTTTAGCTCATTTTCAGGATTAACCTATGCTTTCCCTTTTTTTTTTGTCTAGGGTTCAAGTTCTCCTTGGATGCTGTAACTCATATATAGTCTGATTGGGTTTCCTCACTATAGTCTCTTATGTCTGTGCCCAGACCCTGTCTTCTCCAATGGGGTGCTCTTCTAAGACAATCCCTCTAGCCACACAGTGGAGAAGGGAACTGATGAGTTTCTTAGGCTCTATGTACCCATTGCATTGAAGGAGGGCTGCAGCGTATATTTTTGAGAGGGCATCAATTGAAGCCCTTTCTTCCAGCCTCTTTATATTGTTAGTCAGCTCCATCCAAATCAATGAGATAAAGACATTATCAATGGATTGACAAACTCTAGCAGGTGTCAAGAAGTCTTGACACCTATGCTCTGGAAACTTAAATCATGTTGCAAAGAAATCACTAACTCACAGAAAATAATAATGGGTCATCCTCATGGGAGAAAGAGGCTCTATCAGTGAGAGAAGGCCTTCTGGCAGAGGGGGGCGTCTTTGTATGACAAGCTCAATGATCACCAGGACATCAGGACATTAAGACCTAGAAGTTGCTGGACATAATCAGGGCAAGAACTAGGAAAAGAGGGGCATGAAACAGTGTCATTGAGATGAAGCAGCTTTATGGTCTAACATTGAAGCCTGCCAAATGTCAGGTTAGAAGAGGGAGCCTGAGCCTAATCTTGGAAGGCATTGGTGTGTGGAGCAAAAGGAAAAAACTTTCAGGAATGCAAATGTTAGGCTATTTTCCCTCAAAGTTCTTGAGGAGACAATTTAAAGGGTAAAGAGGACTTTTTCAAGACTGACCGCTTTGGAGCTGTCACTTAATGGTCACACTGATCAATCACATTGATCCCTATAAGAGACAGAATATCTATCCCTATGTGGTGGCAAAAGCATGTACCTTGTGGTTCCCAGGAAGGAGAAAATAATATAGGCTATGCAGGATACAGTCTCTACCCAATCCTAGTTAGCTTTGTCAGCTTGATACAGCTCATAGTCATCTAAGAGGAAAATCTCTACTGAAAAATTGCCTTGATTAGATTGACCCATGAGTTGTGTCTGGTTTTTGCTACTTTGTGGGTTCTTCTTTTTCCCATCTTTTACCCCACCTGGTTTCACCTCCTATCACTAGATAGGAGAAAAAGGAAAAAGAGGAGAGAGATAGAAAGATAGATTCCCCCCAATCTCATTTCTTTTCTTTTGTTTCTTCTTTGAGCATGATGACTAACAGGCCACAAATAACCTTCCTGAATGATCAACAACCACTCATCTTACCTCTCAGGGCCCTAGCATGTATATACCCTTTGAAAAGTTTTCAGAATTCCGAACATAACACAACTGCAGAAACTATATGCTGCTGGCAAAACCACACCTTTGCTAGAGCATGAGACAAATCATAGTCAGCTGCCATGACCAATTTGAGGCAGCCCCATATCCTTACAACTGAGATTAAAATGAAAACATATTCTTATATTTCTGTGTTTCTTAAAGAACCCAAAATTCCAGAATCATCACTACCCATGAGCCATGTCTATGGGGAATTGTCTTGATTATTAATTGACACAGGAAGGCTCAACCCTCTTTGGGCAACACCATCCATACCTAGGCAAGTTGCCATGGATTATATAAGAAAGTTCACTAAGTATGAACCTGTGAGGGAGCTAGCTAGAGATAGAGATAGCAAGGAGCATTTCTTTATGGTTTCTATTTCAGGTTCATGCGTCGTGTCGCTTCTTTCCTGACTTTCCTCAATGGTGGACTGTGGTCAGGAAGTGGAAGGCAAATACTTTCTTCTCCTAAGTTGCTTTTGGACATGTTGTTTTATCACAGCAACAAAATGAAAGTGGAACACCATCCAAGCTGCTTCCTTGGTGACAAAGATCCTCAGGCTAAGCCACAGCTCTTGACTTCTCCAGATATTCCTTCAAATATTGCCATTCATCAGTATCCACCTATTCAGTACATGAGACCATGGAGGATATTTTAGACTTAAATTGTAACAGTAAGGCTCTTTACAGTGTGAGGGAATCGGTCCTATAGAAAACTTGTTCACCAGCTGTGCCACCTGGAACAAAGTTTGAACTTATAAGAGCCAGTCCCCCACATTAAGTGGGAGGCAATGACCTTGTCAGGCCATCTTGAGGTTACACACAAATGAGAAGATATCAAGTAGGTAGCCCATGCATCATCCACATATGGTTGCCCCATGGTGGCCGTAGTACAGAGTGGCTGAACAAGAAGCCTAGGCTCAATGCTATGGAACCAGGTTGAAGAGCATGAGGTCAGGTTGGTGAGAGGAGCTGAACTCACTTCAACTTTGAAAATTTGGTAAGAATTCATAAACAAAAAACCCCCAGATGTCTTCCTGGTAGTCCACCCTCCAACCACATGCATCCAACCACTGCCTTCTCAGAGACTGTGCTAGTGATAGGGTAATCCACTGGTTAGCCCCCAGATTTCGATGGAAGAGGGATTTCCTAGAAACCATGGGTGCATGCCTGGTCCTTGTAAGACGGCCAGAGAAGCCGAGAACATTCCATATTCCAAATCTGCTTACAGTTTGAACATATGTTAAGAATGTTTATGGTGACTTGCTGGTTTCTCTATGGAAAGGAAAATTATTTCTTGACAGTTTGATGCTAAAATGCTCAGAGCATGGACCATGTACCACCCTAGGCTCTCCACAGCTCCACAGAGCCACACACAAAGCCACTGAAACCAACACAAACTGAACAATGTCCCATTAGGAAATCTATTGATGATGTGCTTAAACGTTATGTTGTGTTTTAAAGTTTTATTATGAATGGGGACAATGGCCTATTGTGTTCACCTTTATTACTTTTATCATAAAATATTGCAATTTTCATTGGTTGTGTCTAATTCTCCCCATTCATCTTAAAATTCCCAGGCCAATTCCTAGCCAATGCCCAGAGCACAGTGCACAGTAAATATTTGTTGAATAAACAAGAATGATTATGAGACCAACTATGCCTTAAAAATCACACAGAGAACTTTACAGATAGTGAATCTGGGCTTCCCCTCCAGTGAGTGTATTGATAGCACCCTCAGGTTTGACCACAAAGCAGTCTCCCAAGATTTAGGATGTAGATTGGGTGGGCCTGCAGCTCCTGAGAGCACAGTGGGACTCAAACCTCCTGAGCCTGTTTGCAGAGGTTTAGAGCTCAGATGCTGCCTGGCTGTTCAAATGACTGCGGAGTTGACCCAGTCCTCACAAGGGAGTACATTTTGCCAAGCTGGAGTCCTTCTAGGACACACACACTTCTTGAGTTGATAGTCAGTGGAATAGTGGGATGTGTCAGGGTTATGGAGCAAAGTCCTTCCTTGTGAGTGTCAGTGAATTTAGGCCTTTTTCTGGAGACAGGAGTTTGGGCCCCTTTCATCCTTTCTATCTCCCCCCCACACTTGATTTTCAATTTCTACAATGAGATGAACCAGCAGGGGATGGATTATCTTGACAAGGTATGTAGATGCTGGTGCCAGAACCTTTAGGCCAAGAGCAAAAATGAACCTTTCTTCTTCATAAATCATAAATCAGATATTTTATTATAGCAAGAAAAGGATACAGGGAAGTAGAGGGAAAGGACATACACATTTTACTCTGGACATGGCAGAGAACACTGCCCCATCTGTGTCAGGAAGCTGGTGCTCAGTTGCACATATATGCCCTATCTAACTCTCATTCCTTATCTTCCAACAATGGCCATAGAGGGAGGCGTAGTCTTGCCTAGGATTGCAACTGAGAATACCATGTGCTCCAGGATAACAGGATCTGCAGCACTTTCAGCAGAAATTGCTTCACAGACAGCAGTGTCCTGGGAGCCAGAGGACCTTTGCATAGAATGCCTGCTTTCTAGGCTAATTCCTATGACAGTACACAAACTCAAAAACTATCATGTAGTATGTGGTTTGTGGGTGGGGAAAGTTTATGCATGTATACCCCCCTTCCCCCCCTCACAACACCAAGCAGTCTGCAGGAAGCCATTGATCCCCATCATAGCCCTTCTAGCTTGGATGTCTGGCCTTATCCTGGACTGGTAATAAGGCACTGGTTGGATGGTAGATACTATAGCCAACACAGGGTCTTTCTTCTTGAATACCCTAGCCTGGAATGGAAACTGGGTGGCAGGATGCTGTCTGACTCTTCTAGAGGCAACCAGACCCCCATACTTTCCTGCAATATCTGCAGGCTATCTGGACTCTAGTAAGGCTAATACTACCTAAAAATTTAAAATGGGAGCTACAGGTCAAGAGTTTGAAAGAATGACAGTAAGAAGGAGAAGGGGAAGGAGGGAAAGAGAGAGAGAGATGGGGGAGGGAGGGGGAGAGAGGCTTTAGACTTAATTGTCTCTCTATCTGGCTTCCTAGCCCCTCCTCAATTGAAGACTGAGCCAATGTCCCCTTTCATCTCTCCCAAAGCTAGATTTCTTGGGTTGTACCGATTGAGTCTAAGTGAACACAGATCAACAAATAAACCCCTGAGTCTGTTTAAAGTTGAGTCAGTGATAATTGTCGCAGTACATGATGGCACCAGGTGGGTCAGCCAAGAGAGCTGGACTCCATGCCCACCACGATCTGAAGGTGTCTGTGCTGCTCTTGCCACGCAGGCTTCCCTTTAACCTCTCCTGACCCCTTGCCTTTCCTGCTTCTCTATCATTGAACCGAAAGGTCAAGCTCACAGGATCCATCTGTGCCTTGCATCTTTTACTCTTTACCGTTGACTCTCACTGCTCCCAGTGACTGGGCTGGCTGAGGAAGATGGTTCTGCCTCAGTGCCCTCTGCTATCCACAGATCTCATTCTATTGATGGGGTGGTACTCTTCCTCTCTCGTTCTCCAGGGAGAAGCATCTTCCAACGAGCAGTGCGTAGGATGATTCCAGTGGCACAGGTGGACATGGCTCATTTAGAGCCACGTGTTTATTTCAGTGTGTGATGAAACTAATGTGTTATGTGATGAATTGGTTATGTCCAGTCTATCAGATGAAGCCAATAAAGAGGGCTCATTCAAATGAAATAAACAAGAATAACAAGGGGTAGAAAATATAAGATACCAGGTTATCCAAGCAGGTCAAGGACTTGAGAATATAATTTGGGGGTGAAATTGCTAGAACCATACTTTGTGGAATCCAAAGTAGAGAAATCTTAGGTCTCTGAGGATGTGGCTTCTGAAATCAATGAGAAACAAAGACTTCCACTCATTGATAGATCTGCAATCCTAGTTTTATCCACCAAGATTCCTAGTTTAAGAGTTACACCAAACCCAAGCCCATGCCAAGGTAGAGCAGAAGCATGTGCTGGGTGAGCTTGGCAGACCAGACCCTCCCACGACAGCCCCTTCTTTCAGAGCCTCTGCTGTGGGGAGTTGGGTGACTGTCCTTGCCTGAGGGGACAGACCCGGGAGGAGGCAGGACCCTGCTTCAAACCTATCCTCTCGCCTTTAGAGACTATGTTTTTTTCTCTCTCATTTTCCTAGCAGGGCTGTGGAGTATCTTCAAATGACAAAATCTATGACTTGAATTAAGGGTATTTTAATTTCTCTCCATGCCCTTTGAAAAATAAAATTGACCTTCTGTTTTCCCCAGGCTGGCAGATTCCTTTAAACTCTCACGGGCATTTTAATTAGCATCAATTCTGTGTATTCAAGAAAATGAATTTTTGTTTCAAACAGTTTGGAAAGCCTCTGTGAGGAAGAATAGAAAAGAAAATTAGCAAATGAAATGTTTGGCATCCAGAACTCTCTTTAACTTAAAATTGCAACATCATAAGTGACTAAATTAAGCAGCTAGAGAGTTGTGTACTGTTAATACTGTGTGCTTTAGTCCAGCATGCCAGATAAATGCTGAAAAAGAAAAAAAGCAGAAAAAAGCCCTCCTGGGTGTTGATGCCCTGACTTACAATGTCAGGCCGCTTTCTTTAATATGGAAATTGGCAATTTTCTAAAGTCTTGGAATGTGCTGTCTTCACCCCCTTTGTGACAGTTGTCACCTGTAGAATAATAACTTTTCTGAGTGACTCTGCCATGCAGATACTGTTCGGTGACACCTAGGACCCCTCAGTCCTTCCCATGAGCAGCAGAAATCACATTGTCCATTTAAGGTCTTGAAGTGATGATGTTATAGCTTATATAGCCGATAAAACCTTAAGCAGATTTTATTGACTTCATTATGAGAGGTCACCAGTATCCTCAACCCCCCTGATAGATATTTACAAGCAAAATGTCTCAGTCTCTTACTGACTCATTTGGTTGTCCTCCCAATACCAGAACAAAATTAGTATATTAAGGGTATCTAGGATTTGAGGACAGTTGCAATGAACAGACTATTAAGAAGGTGGTAGATTGAGCAAATGTGGAGTGTGAGTTTTTATTCTGAAATATCTCCCTGAATTCTGCCCATGTGGGGAGTGACATGTGAAGCTGTCAGTGCCAATGTCCCTGTTTTGATACTTGAGATTGTTTGGCCATATTCCTCTTCGCTCTTATGCCAGACGTCCAAAGTTAAAAGTTTTGTAGCTATATATATATTCCCATTTAGCACAGACATTGTCAGTGGATGTTTAGCATAAGAGAATATGGTGCTGTCAGTGGAGAAGTGGAGGCTTCCATTGGCTGTCATTCTTCTTCTACCACTAAGGTCAGCTAATAGAGCATGAGAAACAGGCATCCTACACCTGAGCCTCTCATCAGCATCAGAACTTGCCATTGAGGTAATACTATTCCATGTTGGGTCCTCTCAGATTGTGTGGAGATTCGAGTCTTTCTCTTGACCATGAGTGCTGGTCAGTGCACTAAATTTCTGCACAAAATGAGAGGGTGGGGAAGGAGGGAGAGGGAGAGCAAGGGAGAGAGGGAGAGGGAGAGGGAGAGAAGAGAAAGAATTGATGATTAGAAATGAATGCCCAGGCGTTTGAACCGTGTTAGTGATCAGCGACAAACATCTGTGTCTTTTTAGTGTTATGCATTTTCCAAGGACAGTGACAGTCATTTCAAAACCAGTAAATGAACTTCAGGACTCGGATATAATTGAGTGGCAAGCTGGCCCCTACCCTGTGGGCTGTTTGCAGTAGGCTCTTGTGTCTAATGGTTGTGCAGTTGTGTGGAGCTGCTCTCCTAGGAGATAAAGCAAAATTCATAGGAGTGGAAATCTAAGGACACTGGATGATTTAGTCAGCCTCTTGGAAGACAGAAGTGCCTTTCTCAGACGGAAGATTTTCAGAAAGTAATCTGATTTCACCATAGAACTGCAAAGCCCAGGCTCTAGCTCTCTGCTTCATCATCCCCGTGCCTTTTGCTCCTGAAATCTAATTTTCTCTTTAGTGTCCATTGGTTCATGAGGTCCCCAGGTCCCCAAACAGCTCAGAACATAATGACTACTACTACTTCTAGCCTTTTTTCTTCCTTGTGCAAGCCAACACTGTCTAGTAAAGTCTGTTCCTCTGGGATGACTCTGGTGATCCCGTTGATGGTAATGGCTTGGAATACTTTCCAGGTCTCCAGAGATTCTGTGACCTATTAGGACAAGTGCCATGACTGGAAAAGATGAAGGCCTGATGGTAGGCTCTGTTTCACTAGGCGTAGGAGGGTGGGGAGAGCTTGGGTAGAAACTTACTGGTCCTTAGTTGTCTGGCTGAACTCCACTACTTGTGGCTACCACTTGTCATAGTTGTGCAGGGGACACTTTCAAGGTGATGAGTCAAGACTATGTCAGCTAGAAGCATTCCTCTGGCCAGGGACATTGGTGCTGATAGAGACCCTTCAGAATCTCCTTTGAAAAGATCCAAAGCTAGATTTGGCCCACTGAGGAAGCCTGGCCATAGCCCAGGGCTCTGGCTTCAGAGTTGGTCTTGCTCTAACTTACATCCAGTCTGGGTCTGGATTCTTAGTGTGATAAGGAGGCTCTACTGGGAGAAGAAAAGCCAAGACGGGTGTTTTCTCATTCCTCTCAGCCTTGAGGTTCTATTTAAAGAAGCATCCAATGAGAAAGGTTCTGGGCGGGGGGGCGGGGTGTCCCATAGTCAGAGTAGAATTCTGGTCCTTACAGGTCCTTGAACTCTGAGTAGCCTAATTACTGGTAGATAGTTATAGAGTAACTCTTCTTACTGAGCCTCAGTTTCTCATCTGGGGAGAAATCAAGGACTCACTGGGCTTTCAGGCTCCTCCAACTCCAGCATTAGGTACATCATGAAATTACTGCTTTCAGCGAGTGGATACTTTTTGAGTTCTTAAATGTGCCCAGACTTTACCTATATTTCCTAAAATAATATCAATTTATCATGACTTTTTATAAGTGACGATAATAAACCTCAGGGGATTTGGATGACTTACCAAAGAAGTACTGGGGCTGAGGCACCAGGGCTGTCTCTAACTCAGTGGTCCCAGTCTCTGCATCTCTCTGCCCATCTTTGGTCTGGACGAATAGAGTCGCCTCCTGATTTGGGCTTTTTATTCTTTACTGAAGCATCCACAGCTTTACTTAGCCTACTCTTTTCTTCTCTTCCTTCTCTTCTTCTTCCTCCTTCTCCACATTATCACCATCATCATTGCCATCACCACCAGCAGCAGCAGAAGCAGCACGGTCATGAAGCTAATAGTTTGCAGCTGTTCCCACGTGTCCTTGGATACCTTACAATCAAGTTGAGGGCACAGGGATCTGGGGAGGTGGCTCAGTGAGGAAAAGCACTAACTAGCTGCATAGGTATGACCATCAGTCATGACTCTTACATCTTGGGTCAGGAGACCTAACTGGGTCAGCAGTGAGAACATAAGGAAAGAACAGATACACATGCATACATACATAAAAGCTGCAGTCAAGTGAGTTGGACCCACTCTGATAGAGCCATGACAAGCATCTGACAACTTGGCACTTCTCTCTGGATATTTATCATGTATAGCACAGGGAGAGGGGTTAACCATTAACTAGTCTTGGTAGGAAGTGCCTGTTGATGATCAGTCTTAGCCTGTAAACACCAAGGAAAAGGAAATTGTAATTTTTACATACATTTGTCAACCCTTCTCATACATACTTGGGTCAGAGGAAGAATAGTTTTCCAATTCTGAGCCCTATGCCTATGGGGAAAGGCTTTACCAATTACCCATAGATCTAGATCTGGGGCCTTGGGCCTGGGTGGGTCATGTCAAACATTACACATTCACTGAGATCTTCACTTGCTTCTTATACATATTTGAATTTAAGTCTACAAAACCTATGTGGAAAACAGACACATAAGCATGATTGTCTGTAATCTCAGTGGTTCTGTGGGGGAAACAGGGCAAACACTGACTAGGTTTTTTTTTTTTTTTTCAGTAGCAAAACAAACACCGGGAATCTTAAACAACATAGAAAGAGAGGACCAATACACAAGGTTGTCTGTTGACCTTCACACATTTGTGTGACATGTGCATACCCGCATTCACACACATGAATGCACTTGTGTGTGCATGTGCACACACACAGACAATGTTCAAGTAAGGCATAATAAGACAGATATTTATATAAGACCATATAATTTATTCAGATGCATACATAGTTGTGTGTTAAACCTTAACCACTCCTTGTGCTTTCATACTTATAAACTACACATGCTGAGAGAGCCAGAGAACTCCCATGCGCTCCCCTTTTCTTCGTCCTTGGCTACAGTGCAGTTATAGGGGTGGAGGGTGTTGGTGTTAAAAACCTACAGATGGGATCCATGGAATAATTTGTAGATTTGTACATTTTTATTGTCACAGGTGGTTGAGGTTTTTCAGGACGTGATTTAAGACCAGGAGATAAAGAATGCAATTATTTTCCCAAAATGCAAAACGGGCAGCTTTGATCACACTGGTTGTGAGCCCTCATATTTTTCCTCCCCGTCAGAAGTACAATGAAACTTTATTTCCTGGTATTCCTCTCAGAGAAATGAATTTCCTAAGTGCTTAGCACCATGCAGTGATATAAGACATTGGAGAGACTACTCCTGAAAACAGCGTTGGGGAGATAATATAAGCTGAAATACATTTGTCTATTCAGCATACTGGCCAACAAGGGTGAGAGTGTAGGGAGAGGAAACAGCCACCCAGGGGATGCTTCATTGTGTATGAGTGTGGAGCTAGCTGGAGTGTCGGGAGTGTTGCGGAGCAGAACACATTATGTAGAGCAGCTCAGGTGCACACCCACTTCTGGCGATGCCTGGGTACCTACTTGTACAAGATCTTGTCAGTTTTACCACTCTGCCAGGCCTGCCACGATTCAGTTGTTATTTTCTTACAACTTCTGAGGAGATGGTACAATCTGCAAAGTTAGAGTAAGCCTTTCCACACCATTAAATTTTAACATTTCACATTTCCAAGTATTTGGCTACTAACACAGCATTACTTTTAATGAGAAATCTCAAAGCTGATTTCTCACCAGCTGTCACTGTTGAATTGTTTGACGTTAAATCCTTCAGCAAGACTGAGGGAGAGGGAGAAAGAGCAATAAAGTGACATTAATGACTTAATCAAAATATGTTTGCTTGGAAATGTATAGACACTGAATATTTACTATTTTGAAGGCAGTAAAACTTTTTTTTTTTTTTTTTGCTACAGACTTTATTTATTTCCCTGACTAGAGGCAATTACTAAATACTCAAAACATGTAATTCTACCTAAAAATAGTTCACAATTTTATATTACACATGAAACCCCTCATCTTCCTCCCATCTGGATGCTGAATATGCCCCCACCATGGGCTCTGAATTACTGTGCTATAGACTTTGTGCTCCTAAAAGTATTGATAACTAGCCTTATTTTATATGCACATATTACTAATTTGAGTGCCCCTTAGCAACAGATGTAAGAGTAAGAATTTGCTGGACTGTCATCAACTGGAACAGGAGACCCATCATAAGTCCAGGAGGAAACCACAGGAACACACAGTTAATGGTGAGATTACATCTGATCTGATGAGAGTTACAGTGAAGGGCATGGAGCCTGGTGATGGGTACGCTAATGCCATAAACCAAAGATAGACACTTGAATGTGCTGATCTAAATGTCTACATGTGGCCAGGCATTCTTACCCAGTTGTAACTTTTTCTCCTGGAGTTGATTGATTTTTTTTGTTTGTTTGTTTTTGTTTTTTTGTTTTTCAAGACAGGGTTTCTCTGTGTAGCCCTGGCTGTCCTGGAACTCACTCTGTAGACCAGGCTGGCCTTGAACTTAGAAATCCGCCTGCTTCTGCCTCCCAAGTGCTGGGATTAAAGCCACCACTGCTCAGCTTGCAGTTGATTTTAAAATAAACCAAATGGCAAAGAATGGTTGGTGGCTCTTACAGGATTCCTCTAAGAGTTTAACTACATTAAATTTTAGGGTTACTACAGAAAATTAACATAGGCAAGATGATTATGGTAACTCTGAGGGACAAGCTTTCCTGTCCTGAATTAACTGATATCTCCAGGCATCCATTGCCTTGTGGTCATTGCTACTCCAGCCCCCGCCTCTTTCTTAATATGCTGTTTTCCTTTACCATTTACGTCTCTTCCTAATGTATCCCCTGTAAGGACATTGATATTACATTTAGGGTCCATCTGGACAATGTCAAGTGATGGACAAACCTTCGGGAGAACTGCCAGTCAGGTCACTACATGCCCCAAACCACTGCTGCCATCCCCTTGTCCTGAAGTGGGTCACACAGCAGCCTCCGTTTTTAAATGGGTGACATCTGCTGCAGAATTTCTCTCTCCAGAGCATTGAGGGCTCAGCTAGAGCTGGCATACCATAAGAGGCAGAGGCAGAGGCAGGCTTAGGAGACTGTGTTAGTTTCTGTTGCTCAGCTTCTGGGTCAGCCTGGGAGGATATGGTTCTGAAGTTGTAGCACACTGCCCTTCTGACCTTGTTTCTCTGCCAAAAGATGATTAGAAATTGCAAAAGCATGTTTACTGTTGTCAGTGTTGGCTTACAGACCATGCTGCCTCTAAGATGCCTTGAGATAAGACAGTGGTTTTTTTTTTCTACCTCTACCTCCAGACACAAGTGGATCCCCGGCCCTTTACTGTGAGCACGCTTCTTTCTCGACTCCCCTGTCCCGCCTCTGCCCTGTGATGTATAGTGTTCTCCATCCCAAGTCTTTGAGACTAGCTTGCACTGTACCAAGGTACCACAGTTACCACCTGGACCTCTGGTTGCAATGCTACGTCCTCATCTACCATAGACACCGGTCAAGGTGGACATCTTCTCCTGTAAGCAAAGGAGCAAAGGCATTTATTTAAAACACAATTCTCAATATTCCCTTTAAAACTTGAAAGATAAAAGGGAATGAGAGGACACTGCCAGGCCCTTAACTTTCATTCAGAGCACGACCTTAGATAAGAAAATATAAATTTGAAGTCATTGAAAAGTTCCGTTTTCTTTTCTTTCTCTTAAATGTACCTCTGATTAGCTGCCCTACCGCATGGCTCACTAAGGAGCCGGGATGAATGTGGAGACACACAGCCTTGCTTGAGGTGGAAGGCAATGTTGTATCCACACGGTAGGGGGAGGCTGGGAGGCTTGCAGTTCTACTGTAGTGGAGACATGGTAAGTGAGGAGGCTGCTGTAGGGTTATAGCATGCCCCAGAGTCTGAAGTGACATCCAGTGGTACCAGTGCTCATGTAGGACTACATGGTCACCCTTCTACTCTCGTGTGTCCTGTCATGATCCTAAACAGGAGACTTTTATGATGCCCTTCCTGGTCAGGATGTGTAACTCCAGACCCTTGTGGATGGCCAAAGGAAAGTGAGGTTTGGGGGAGCTTTGAGGGAAAGACTAGCTGGGGCCCTCAGATCAAACGCAGCTTTACTAATATCCAGGACCAGTCATTATTCTCTTTTAACCATTCTGTTACTAGGACTTTTATAAGAATCACATGATGTCATATTTCTGCTATTCAGTAGCCACTTACTCTTTTATTTTGAGTTCCTGGTCATTCCTTCCCTCTGTGACTCCCTTCCATACCAGTGGACTATGTGTCCTTAAGCTGACTGAAGACTTACCCTGACTTGCTATTTTATCAATTAGTCACCAGACCAACAACACTTGTGTTAATTTTGGATATCACTGCATGTGCTAAGCTGCTCTAATGCACCAGTGTACACTCATGCTGGGAGTTTTATATGAATCCCATGGTAATGTAGAAACTGTCACACCCTAGCAGTCATAAGTCTGGTCTGACCCTTTTCTACATTGGATAATCTTAAAATGCCTATCAAGTTACTGTATTTTCTTTGTGTGTCAGAATCTCCCTTCTTTCTACTAGCTCCTCTCCTTGCATATTAGTCAGAGCAGACCATGTCGTACTGCATAACAACCACCCCCCTCAAATCAAAAGTAGAATCAAACTCTAGCAAAGCTTGCTGTAGCTCATTCATTTCTGCAGCAGATCTCTATAATGTGTGGCTCAGAGATGGAAGCTGATTCCTTCTTATAAGTATGCCATCTTCTGCACATGACAAAGAAGGGGCCAAACTGATAAGAAAGAAACACGTGAATTTAGCTGTCCTAGGCTAGAAGTGAGAAAAAGCATGCTCATAGTACATTAGCTGGAATTACTCCTGTAGCTCAACTCAGCCCCAAAAGAGGCTGAGCATGGAGCACATGTGGATACTTGATGAACAGAGTATCCTGACACTCTCTGGGTATGTAAAGCCTTTCTTATCTAGAGTCACTAGCTCTAAAGGGACTCATCTGGTGGCTACTTAATTCAACCATTGAAAAAAGCCATTTGTCCAGAGTTTTACTCCAAACCAGATGGCACACGGCATATAGAAGTTTCTGGCCCGCCAATAGCCTTCCAGTAAACAGCTATCCACCATGGGCCAGTCTTCTCTCCCTGCTGCCTCCATGGAGCGCCTCTTTTAGGAATTTGCCCTTTAAGGAGACCTGTGGGTGGAACTGAAATCCCCAAATAGAAGAACAGCTGTCCCTGATTTGGGGGTCAAGGATTATACTGTTCTAAAAATCATTTCAACCATTCAAAGCTCAGTGTACTGGCCACAGCTCTCCATTGTGACCAGACAGGCCGTTTCAGGCCTTCAGAACACAGGGGAAGGGGCAGGTTGAAGAGATGTGTTGCAGAAGCGTGTGCCTCTGATTTCATGTGGAAACTTTAAATGTCTTAATAACCATTACCTAGCAAGACTTCTCACAAGAACGAGGTGATTTCTTGATTGGATAATTTAAAAACAAACATTGGACTGAAGGTCAATGTTGTTGTATGCCCTAGATGTGAATGCCTTTGTTATTTCAGATCATTGAGCATGTTGATGTTAAGAGGTTGGGAACAGATATCTCTCAGCATCACCCAGGTTGTGGTGGAAGCGACTTGGAAAGAAAGCTCTTACTGTAGAATTAGAATGTCATTTGGAAAGGTCACGTAGTCATAGTTGAAGGAGAATTGGATCCACATAGGTTGGAATTGAGTATCCTACGTCTTAAGGATATTTTGCAATAGGCAATTTACCCAGCCCTTTACATGCTCAGTTTCTTCGTCTATCAAATATGGAGATTAATATTGAGTTTTATTATAAAAGTTTGCAAAAGTAAGATGATCGTGGAGTTCCTCACCTGCAGAAGACCAACCCCTTGCTTAATACAAGGTGACAGTCAGCTTTCTTGCTCTAACAGCCTCTTTAGGGATGGTCTCTTCTGGTCTGCTTGGCCATGCCTAGGCTATCTGAGAAATACTTGCAGTTTCTTAGGGTGTGGGGTCTCAGAAACTAGAGGGAATATAATGGCAAGGTTGTGAGGAGAGGTGAGTGTGTACTCCAGGTAACCCAAGGATTGCTCATTTCTGTATTGCCTTCAGAATAGGCGTTGTTCAAGTGTCCAGTGTTAAAGGCTTAATCATCGGTCCATGGTGTTATCAAGACAAGATGAAACCTTTAAGAGAGGAAGCCTGCAGGGAGGTATTTCAGTGACTGAGGTTATAGGTGGTGGGGATCAGGCTCTGTCCTTTTTCCTCTCTACTGCAGGATAAGCAATTTGCTTTTTCTCAGTGCTCCCACAATGATGTGCTTCCACAGTTCCCACTGAGTAGCGTCAAAACAATAGGTGTGGCCCGTCCCACACCAGAGCTTCCCGAAATGGGGAGCCCAGCCAAGTCTTTCCTCTCTGGGAGATTATGATCTCCGGAATTTATTACAGTAGCAAACTGCTGATGATTCCACTCTCACGTTCTCTGCTGCAGAATAGACAGGATGATGCAGAGCTTTCCTGTGGTGACAGGAGAAGAGACCACTGCATCTCACAGCAGGCTTCCTGGGGAACAGGGTAGCTGCTGTCCACAATTTCCCCCCCCCCCAGCCTCCCTCATTCACTGCAGTGCCTCTAGTCCTGCCATCGAAGACTTCCTGTGGCTTCCTTTGGTGAGGGCGCATGAATCTTTCCATCAGGTGAATGGACATGTGAGATACTCATTCCTGGATCTTAGGGTCCATTTGATGACAGCGTTCTAGCTGAGCTCTCAGGATCTAGTCACAATGCTTGAGGAGTTTATTTAAACTGTTTCACAGGCTCAGTTGTACATAAATCGGCAGTGATTTTTTTTTAAAAGTAGATTTCACAGGTTGGTATTTATTATTTAATTTTCTTGTTTTTCATGGAATCTTTGGTGACCATACCCAATGTGACAAGAATTTGCAGGGCATTTATGATATACCCATCCCCAGTGAGTTTCTCAAGGACTAAGGCTTCTCTGAACTAGTTAGAGGATACTGATATAAGGGTAACACAAAAGTAGAGAATAGCACCCAAGAGTAATTGGAACAGTGTTCCATAATGATCTCTAGAGAGTGGAGTGTGATTGATGGAGAAGGTGGAGGAAGTTCACAAGCTGATTAGAACTTTATCTTCCCTTGCTCTTATCAGAGAACAAGGGAATACCTGCTCACATTAAATGCTGGTGAATTTAGCCAGCATGGTAGGAACGGTACAGTTTTAAACAACTGTTGTCAGTTTGTGCAGTTCACTGCCAGGTAGGTAGGGAGGATGTCTCTGCCTAATGAACTTCATCATGATAAGTGGGTAGGGAGGATGTCTTTGCCTGATGAACTTCACCATGATAAGGAGTCAAATGGCACCTTCCCAAGGATGACCTGAAATCTCTCAAAGGCGGCTCCCCACTCTGTCCTGATACCTAGAATGAGGCTGGAGTCTGGGGAAGGAGAGAACTCTCTGATGTGTGCCACTCACACTTTGAGGGGAGGGTGCCACTCATACTTTGGGGAGAGGGTGTCACTGTTTACTTTAATCAAGAGCTGACCCTATTGGAAGCCCCAATTTTATCCTCCTAACAAATGTCCCAAGATTCTTTCTCTGCTGCCCACTCAGCCAGAGGGAATTCTCCCTTTCTTACCTTCTATGCCCCAGCTTTCTCGACCAATGAGATGATGGAGAGCTTGAGGCTAGTTTTACAGTTGGACCAAGCATCCCAACACTAGCTCATTCCAAGTGTCTATAGGGTTCTCCCAAGACAAAAGTCTCTTTTTTTTATTAGATAGTTTCTTTATTTACATTTCAAATGATATCTCCTCTCCTGGTTACCCCTCCAAAATCTCTTTTTAAAGGAGGAAAATCCCTAAGCCAAATGAGATAGGAAGACACCGTTACAGAGAGCCAAAAGAGGGGGGAAAACCCATAACCTCAATCCCTAGTGATTGTGTAGAAGAAATTTCATCTCAAGGTAGGGGTCCAAATAGCTTGGAAAGAAGTGTTCTGCTCAAGTCTTGTGATGTTTCTACATTTCAATGAATAGTTACAAGTAAAAATTAAGAAAGAACGAATGAGGTTAGAACCAAGCATATCCAGAGGTTTATGCCTGTCAGTGGGCCCTCTGAAGGTGTAACGTCTTCAGATACAAATTTCTCTTTCTTACCTCTATTACTAAAGTTCTTGGCAAGGTATAACATGCCAGACAATGACTATATTTAGGGCAGCTGCTGATGGGACTTTGAAGCCTTCATCTGGGCTCCTGTACCAGGGGTAAACACAATGTCTGGAATGGTGACATCATATCCCACGCTGTCCCGAAACTCCTGCCCCAGTAATTGAAAGACCCTCAGAAGACATGCATCTTGGCAGTTTGGCTGTGATTCTTACAGAAATAAGATGATCTTTATTCCGCTCTGCTGGGCTGCAGACCCTCCTGCAACAATATCTGCATGGACCCAGCTGCTTAGCTTCACATCCTCTCAAATCTTTAGGAAGTGTCTGGCTGCTCACTCCTAGGCCCTAAGTGTCTACACTAGGAGACTCCCGTAGAATCATTCACTAGTTGAGTATTTACTGTGCATCCAGTTTGTTCCCAGATCTGTCCAGGGTTGGAAGGTAGGTAGAAAAATGCTTTTCTAGACCCAAAGGTTAAAATCTAAAACACTTGGCATCTTGCTCCATGTTTAGGACCTGCCTTTTGTAGTTCCCTGCTATCTCTGATGTCTAGAGAGGGGCCTCTGAGAGAGGTATACCAAGGAATAATGAGCTACTGTTTAGTAGGGCATCCTTTGAAAAGAAGTGAGGCTCAGGTACCTAAGGTATGGTGGATCCTCAATCCCCTAGTCCTGTATGGGAATCACTCCTTTGTTGGTCTTCATGACCTTGTGTGATGGAGGCCTGGTTTTACCTGCAATGTGTTGTAAAGTCTGTGGCATAGACTGATGGTAGCCAGCCTTCTATTTCCAAGTATTCTAGCATGTGGCAGGCATTGGGGTGTGTATAGCTCCATCACTATTCTTCCGCAGCCAACACTCTAACCTAAACAGTGCACTTCCCAGGTACACAGGCTGTCTGAGTCGCTGGTGATAAAGGTCCAGCTTTGTCCTGGAGAGAGGCTCTCCTAGGTGGCCTGTGTCGTTCTTGACATTTGCTTTCCCCATGAGCAATTTTAGGAAATTGCCACCGGAAATTCTCTGAGGAAGTGACACACTAGATTGAATAGGGTGTTTTCTTACTGACTAGTGAGTCCAGCCTTGTGCACAAGTCCCTTTCTGATCTTGGAATTGAGATATTTTCTGCTCCATCCTCTCGGAACTATGGGTGAGGTCTTTGTTCTCACAGTCTTCTGTGTTCCTCCCAATACGCTAGGGGCAAGTGTCACCTGCAGATCACAATGCCCATTTCTGCCCAGAATTCTAGATAGTAGCATTCAAGAAGACATCTTTCCGAGATGTCATGAAAAGAGGTGACAGGGTCAGTTATGTCTCATTGAACCACAGTTTCAGGCTGTACAGTGTACAGAATCTAATCCTTTGAGCATAATTTATACAGAAGTCCACTTACAAAATAAATCTTCATAAGAAGAGGATGGCAAAATTTGTTGATAAGTCTTTAGAATTCTGTTACAAGAACCATAATTAAAATCATGAAAGCGTATTAATTTTATCTTATAGTATCTAACAAAATTGTAACCTCATCTGTGGTCTACTTCTGCTTCTTCAAGGGTTGCAAGCGTTTCTTCAGCACTGGCGCCTAGCAGCAGGAGTGGAAACTTGCCTTATGAGTGATTTTTCAATAAATGACATGCCACCTTGTCTGTCTTCCACTCTCACAACTTTGGGGCACTTGATGTTAACTCTTCTTCATAAAAAGGTCATAAGAACTATGGGTGTTCTTTGGCTGAACGTTGGGACAGACCAAAAACAAAATGCAGTTAATAATAATCTTAAGGTCCTTTCTGTGTCAGAATCTGTGCAGGGGACCCCAGGAGGCTTCCCCAATAGCATGGCCTATTATAATGGTGTCTTCTTGACAAGTCCCTTTGTCCTTCCCTAGTCCCCCTGATTTCTCCACCATGGATAGTCTGTCACTTGGACTCCTTGGGATCCTTGGGACTCCATCTATCTCTCTCATCTCCCCTGCCCTGTTCCAATGCAAGGCATCTCTCTGCCTGAGTCTACTCTCCTCTTTCTGCCTTCTTAAGCTTTCCTCATTTCAAGAGCAGAGCCTGGTGTCCCTGCTGCTCTGTGATGCCCATAAACAGCACTTGGAAAGTCTTAATAGGGTGGCCTCTCAGGGGATGGTTTCTTGCCATATTGTACCTAACTGAATTTGAACTTACCTGATCATTTCAGCATAGGACCTTCTGGCTTCAACATCTGTATATTAATTTCTCAGGAGTGGCAGTAATCTTCTGAGTACAGCCATAACTTCCCAGCGCCAGCTGAAGGAAGAAACCTGCTTCCCTCATTAACCAATGGTGCCCTGCTCCTGTAGAACCAACAGAGTCCTTAAGTATAGTAGGGTTTGGCTTCTCAGCTCCCTACCTGTAGCTCAACAGTAGGATGCATGATGCCTCCTTTATGCAGGCCACTCACTCTGTTGCTCCAAAAGAAATGGACTCATCGTTTTGTCTGGAGGCTAATTAAGTTATTTTGTTTTCAATTTTCACAAGACTGCAAGGGCCTAGGTATCCATTTCGCCGTTTGATGGCTGACAAAATGGAGTTTCAGTAAAGCCAAGACTTCTCTGAGGCAGCAAGTGGACAACACATGAGGTCAGGCTGTGCAGTTTCTACTATTGCCATGTCTTTGCTAGAACCAAAAAAGGCTTGACAACAGAGCCCCTGCATGGACGATGGCTTGTTGTGTTCCAAACAAAGCACATCCATCGTCTATTCACAGAAAATATAGTAATTATGTTTTCAGGCAGCATCTTCTTCTGAAATTTTAATGTTTACTCTTCTAATGGTTATGCAAATGTAGGCAGAACTACCTTATCATCCAACCTGGAAGCTGACACTGGCCATTTCCAATGTTCAGTGAGAACTTGTGTGGGGAAATTGGAGTGCTTACCATCAAATATGCATGCTCTTTGGAGTCTGGGAACTCAGCATTTAGTATTTTGTAATGTGAAACTACGAACTTAGAAATAAGTCTCCATTTTACCTACACTAGTCATAGAGAGAAAGCTCCTTAGCAATCCAATGGGTCCTGGGGCTGGCGGGGGGCGAGTCTACTTCCTTACCTCAGCCTTCTTTTGATGTCCTTTGCCTTTTCTATCTATCTAATTCTCTCCCTGTAGCTAACATTTCCATTTCTTTTAGTAAGGAGCCTGCATCTAAATGCAACCAATATATTTCTTCTTCATGCACAGCCCCTGTAGAAGTTGAATCCCAAGAGAGCAGCCAAAGAGGACAAGCAGAATAGCTTGCTTCCTTCTTGTGCCACAGAAGAGCTCTGCCTTTGCTGTACCATTGCTGAGGGCAAGGCACTGGGAGGGTTTCATTTCCCTCTCAACTTGGGAGCAGCTCTCAGGTTGGGTATCATGGCCCTGTTGTAAAGATGTAGGGAAATATGAGTCTAAAGGTTCAAGGATCTTGTCTGAGACAAGCACCTGTGATATAGTAGAGCTTGTGTTTAGACCCAGAGACCAATATGTGTGGAACTCAAATGGTCGATGCCTAGCAACCTTGAATTGTGGCTTAGGGACTTGGATCTGGCATTGAGGTTTTCATTTGTCGGGGCATATTGGACATGGCAATGACTTCGGGCTCTCATCACCTCAACCATTGCTCTTCTCCTACTCTGAGGCTACTGCCCTCAGGGTGGGGCCCTCTGCTCTCCAGAAGCCTAACTATTGCGGAGCATCAGAATAACCACGTGGCCAGGTCAGGAGCCTCTTCACAGTTTGTTTTCAGGGTTTCCATAGCTTGCTGGTAGGAAGTTGTGTGCATGTATGTGTGTGTGTGTGTGTGTGTGTGTGGCTTTTGTTGGATAATGCTCAGAGTTCTTGATCTGCTGTGACCAAGGAAAGGACTTCTGTCTGACTACAGGACACTGTGTAGAAGGAAACCCAGAATCTCCTTTCCTGATGGTGGCTCTGGATGCCAACGTGGGGGAGGGGCAAGGCCTTGAGACTGCTAAGATAAAAACATCCTCTGGTCTTTGCAAGGCTCTTTTGACTTTAGTGAATTCCCATAGTATCTATGCTGTTAAAGCCCTGGACACTGTCCAGAGCTGTAGAAGGAAAATGTTTAGGAAACTCGAGAAAGTACCTGGGTTACAGAAGAAATATACTGCTACCAACAGAAGAACTGTAAGTAGGCACATCAGTGAGATCAAAGGATGAGCCTGTGGCTAGGGTTAGAGGATGGGCCTCGGGTGTGATCTTCCTGGGGATCTGTGCTCCTGATTCAGCTTTACAGGTGACAGCCTAGTGACCAAGTGGAAGTCTTGCTTCTCTGTGGGCCTGTTTTTTCTAGTAGTGAGGAGAAAGGAATGTGTTAAGGTTTGCTGTGTTCATTCCAAGTTAAACCACTGATCACTCATGCCTCCCAGAGACATCATGAGAGTCCTCAGCAGTTTTCCCAGGCCCATGGTTTTGAAAGTTATTTCTGTTCAGTTTATATCAGTTCTTAAATTTTAAATTACATTTGTGTGTGTGTGTGTGTGTGTGTGTGTGTGTGTGTGTGTGGTGAGAGAGGGGGAAGGAAGAGAGAGAGAGAGAGAGAGAGAGAAAATGTGAGCGTTGTGGAAGTCAGAGGAAAATTTACAGGAGTCTGTTTTTCTCCTTCTACCATATGGTACCAGGAATCAAACACAGTTGTCAGGTTTAGTGGCATTAGCTTTTTCCCACTGAGTCATCTCATCAGCCCCCATACCAGGATTTGATCAAATATTTTCAAGTCAATCTTTATGCACTCTAGAATCCATAAGGAGACAATATTTCTACCTTAATATTCAGGATCATGGGGCTGGGACTGTGGTTTAGTGGGTGAAATACTTTCACTGTATGGTTTTTTGAGTGAAAACGGTGCCCATAGGCTCATCTATTTGAATGCTTAGTCACCAGGCAGTGGAATTGATTGAGAGGGATTAGGAAGTGTGGCCATCTTAGAGTAGTTGTGGCTGTTTTGGAGAAGGTGTGTCACTGGGAATGGGCTTTCATGTTTCAAAAGCCCATACCCAGCCCCCTTCTGTCTCTTTGTCTCTCTTTTCTCTCTGTGTCTTTCTCTGTCTTGGATCAGAATGTAAACCTCTCTCTATGCATCAGGATGTAAAGAGCTCTCTCTCCCTCCCTCCCCCCTTCCCTCTCTAGATTAGGATGTAAAGCTCTCAGCTATTGTCCTGGTACCAGGTGTGTCTGCTCACCTCTCTAAACTAAAATTGTAAACAAGAGTTGCCTAGATCATGAGGTCTCTTCATAGAAATACAACAGTAACTAAGATCCTTAGCTTGCATGGAGCCCTGAACTGGAGGCCCATCACTGTAGAAAATTGGGCATGACCATTAATCATAGAGGATCAGAAGTCCAAAGTTTGAGGTAATCTTTGGCTACATGCAACCCCCTCTCTCAGATAGATAGATAGATAGATAGAAAGATAGATAGATAGATAGATATTCAGGAGATATGTTGAAATTCTCAATTTTTAAACTTTAAGGCTCTAGTTTGGTGGGTCAAGGCTTTCGTAGGCTTATTGGCTTAATTAAACTTTTCAGTAATAGCTGACCCGCTGTTAGAATGTGAATAAAGTTTTTTGTTGTGTGGTAAAAACAAAAACGAACAAAAAATTAGAACTATCCTTAGGAAGTTCTCCATGATCCTTACCAAGGAAATTTCCAAGATCTTCAATGGGCCTCTCCAATAGAGGAAGCTCGGTGTTATTTGTTTGTTAGTATTTTGACAAATGCAAAGAGGAAAATATGAACATTAAGCACCATGGCACATCATGTTATTGGATTAAGAAATTAATTTCAATGCTTCTACAATGGGGATAGAGCTTTAATTCTGAGGTCAAGACTTGGTATTTTGCCTCTCATTCAAAAGCTTGTTCTATATTATTAGAGAAAAATCAAAATACTACAAGAATTTTTTTAAAATAATTCCCTTGGAATAGTAGATAGATTGCTGAAAGTATTAGGATTATTATTATCATAAATCTTGGTCCAGATTAGGGAAATCCCAAACTCCTCAAGGCCTCATTGGTCACACTGGAAGTGAGGTCTTACTGTTCTAATTCCCAGGCATGGTTACTTTCTGCTGCATCTCCTCTGGGAGCAGCCTAGGTAGATGCTAAACATCGGGAAATTTGAAATACTGACTTCTTTTTCTGTTTCTTTCATAACCTTAGTCCATAATCTTAGTTTGCAATTGATTCCTAGAAAAGAAAAGAAAGAAAAAAAAAGGTAGTTGCTTTTCAGAGCCACTGTACAATTTCCTATTCTAGTATTTATTGTGTACTGTGCTCCAAGAGGGATCTGGGGCTCCTTGACCCCTTCTACTTGATAGTTTTTATGCGCATCACCATGACACAAGTTAGAGTCATCAGGAACGAAGGAGCCTCAGTTGAGACAATGCCTTCATGAGATCTAGCTGTAAGGCATTTTCTCAGTAAGTGATCAGTGGGGGAGAGCCTAGCTCATGATGAGTGGTGCCATCCTTAGGTTGGTAGTCTTGAGTTCTACAAGAAAGCAGGCTGAGCAAGCCAGGTGAAAGAAACAAGTAGCACCCCTCCATAGCCACTGCATCAACTCCCGCCTACAGGATTCAATGCTGCTTGAGTTCTTGTCCTGACTTCCTCCCAGATGGACTGTGATCTGGGGTATAAGCTAAATACACACTTCCCTCCCCTACTTGTTTTTTGGTCATGGTGGTTCATCACAGCTGTAGGAACCCTAAGACAACCTTTTTCTCCAATTTTCCAGGGAGAGAAAGATGCTCTGGGCTTAGCTGGAATCACCCCCGTGCTTCCTACATGGTGGATTTGTCTTTTGAAGTGATTTTTATTCAGAGAAGGGACAGTGATACTCTCAGAGATAAAGTCACCTGTGTCCCTGAGGCCCTAGGGGACATCTTTTTGTGCTTTGAAGTTTCCTCCTTCCTAGGTAAATACAGCCCCATTTACTGCCCCACCTGTCCATTCTTGTGCTGCCCTCTCCATATGAGGTGTTGTATCATTGTTCATCTCCTTTATCCATGCTGAAGAGCTCTAATCCCTGTTTTTGTCATCCAAGTCAGAGAGTAAGCACTGCAGTGGGAAAATGAGCTGCCAGGGCAAGGCTCCTGGGGAGATCATTCAAGATGGACTACCTCAGATGCAGATCCCTGGTGAAGCCCTAGACCCGGTGTATCACATTAGGGAAGTGCTATCATTTGCTCAGAGGATGCAGCCCTCCACAAGATAGTCCTTACGAGAGGCCCAGCTCCCTTTCTTCATGGCACCCTTTTCTTCTGATTCAACAGCACATCAGCCATAGAGTTTCGCTTTCCTCTCTGTATGTCACATGTTCCCATGACCTACAAGAGGAGAAAAATGAGGTACGTCACTTCTTGCAGACATAGTCTCATTGAAAAGAGAAGATGTATGTGCTTGGACTAGCTAGGACTGACTAATTGAATTGTCATGCTTTACCTGGAGTTTTCTGTGCCCAAGGCTCTCATTCACTGTCTCATCTCATGCTTAAAGTGTTGGGGCAAGGTACACTCACTCTACATATGAGGAAGCTGAGGTGTACAGAGTAGAGAGAACTAACTAAAACCACATAGAGAGGACTGCACAGTAATGTTGAGGTGTGTGCTCTAACCTTCATACAGTGTAAAAGAAGTGCAGATACCAAGCTTCACTGCTGTGACCCAACTAAAGGTACCAGTGAATGCACCGAAAAGACTTTCCCATCCCACGGAAGCTAGTATCGTCAGTTTAAAATGGCCGTTCAGCCCCTGCATGCAAAGAAGAGCCAAGTTCATCCTGATGATGAATGTTTTTTATTGATGTTTTTTGAGAGAGGAACAAACAAAAAGGAAGGAAGGAAGGAAGGAAGGAAGGAAGGAAGGAAGGAAAGAAGGAAGTCTTCTAGGAGATTTCAGAAACATAATATTTTCAGAGCTGCTTTTCCTATTGAAATCCCAGATGAAGTGAAGATCCAGACAAAAGGAGCTAATATTAAACCTGTTTTTCATTTCACTCCAAATAATTACTTTTCCCCAAAATTTCTAAGAATAGCTTATGCACTTCAGTAATAAAGAACCTTCTAATCCATGGGAGTGCTTCTTCATTGGGAAACCTCCATGAGCCGCTGGTGTCATTGCAAGCAGCCCTACTGTGCTTTATGAACTCAGGGTGTCCTCTTGGAATGAGTGAATCCTTCTTGCCTGTGGCATCTTGTGGATGTGTGTATTTCAGTGGAAATGCTCAGGCACATGCACATGTGGAATGCTGCCTACCGGAGCAAGCGGCCATCCTAGTGGTAGAAAAGGCAGACAGGCAGGTCTGCCCTTTAGTGTTCCTGGCAAGGCCTGTCTGTCCACACAGTGAAAGAGCGAATTTGAAAGTGTCTTTCTGCTTTGCAAACATGCCATTAGAGACAGGGAGCATGAGAAAAACACACCATAGAAATCCCTTTGCAGCTGATTTTCATTTAACCAAACTGAAGTGTGAATGCTTATTACAGAAAATGGCTCGTAATCTGTTTGTAGTAATTTCCTGGAGAGGCTCGAAGAAGCCAAAGCCATCCTTCTGATGGCTGGCTGCCTCCTCCATATTCTGTGGGAGCAGCTCCTGCCAGCTTCCAGAAACAATTGTTAAATATTCTGACATTTTTTAAAAACTCAATTGCTGAGCTTGAAATTGGTCATTTTTACACCTGGGAAATCAACAAACACTACAAATTGAGGTCTTTGCCCCGGTAGCTCCCCCAAGCCAGTTTATTAACATACCACTGTGCCAGGTGTTGGGAAATCAGAACATCTGGCGGCAGTCCTGATTGTACATCCCATAGGTCTGTGAAGGAAGATCCTATACACTCTGAGGAAGCTTAGAGTGCCTCCATGGGACAATGCTGACCCAAGTGGCTCATTACTTCCAAATTTCCTAATTAAGGTTTCATAAAGGACCCTGTCCTGGGTTCCTATCTCAGGGCCACTTCTTTTGAATGTTGTCTTAGAAGTATTCATCTCTTCTGTCCACCAATGGAGTAGGACTTCAGTAGCACCATTCTGGATTTAACCAGATGTCCCCAGACCTTCAAAGGAAACACTTCTGCTGCATTTGCATTAAACCTGTAAAATCACTCCATCTCACCAACCATCAGGCAATGGTGGGAAGCTCTGCAAAACAACGGAATTTAAGCCGGGCGGTGGTGGCGCACGCCTTTAATCCCAGCACTTGGGAGGCAGAGGCAGGCGGATTTCTGAGTTTGAGGTCAGCCTGGTCTACAGAGTGAGTTCCAGGACAGCCAAAGCTACACAGAGAAACCCTGTCTCGAAAAAAAAAAAAACAAAAAAACAAAAAAACAACGGAATTGGTTTATACAGGACTCTCAGGTTGAGCAATGGAATTCATTTTCACAGCAAAGTGAATTATACAATTGTATATGACCCAGAGATAGATAGGGTAGTATAGGAGATTAGTCATGATTGAGAAAGCCATGGGCGAAGTGTGAGGCTGGTAGCTGATGAACATGAGTTGGTGTGCTCTAAGAAGCTATAATTTATGCATTGCCTCTGAGAAGACTGAGTTGTAGCCCAGACTCCATGGCTTGTCAGCAAGACTGTAGACATCCTCTCCCCATTGCTCTCTTCTGGTAACCTCACCTGCCTCAGGAGTTTCCATCCATGTGGCTGAGCTTGAGGCTCCTTATGTGGAGCTCACTGTCCCTAGAATGCACACTTTGCATACATTTCTCCTTCGTTGAAGTCTTTGTTGAGACTTCCCTATGTCTGTTTTCACTGAAGCTGCCCCACACTCAGGCAGCTTTTCTCTAGGCTCGCAGGCCTACAGGCTCTCAACAAACAGGATTTTTGAAGCTAGTTCTGGAAGCTGTATCTCCTGCTCTAAACTTCATGATAAGTTGGTGTTGTGACAGGAGAGTGATGAATTTCAAAGAAAGACTCAACCATTGCGTGCTTGAACTTGTATGTTTAACAGCTCTTTCCTTTGAAGAGCCATTGCATGCCAATTCCATGCAGGTCTCTGTATCTGAAACTCATGTGTCTATAGAGACAGGATGTAATAGTTGTACCATTTCTCTTTATGGTACCCAATGCTCAGTAAGTGTACCATCTGTTGAATGATGTTGTGGCTTGAATGTAAAATGTCACCATAGGGTTGATGTTTTCTGAACACTTGGTCTTCAATTGATGATGACACTCCTTTTTGAATGTTGTAGAATTTTAAGAAGGTAGAGCTATGCTAGTAGAAATAAATCGCTTGGGATTGGCCTTGAAGTTTGATAGACTGACCCCTCTTCCTGTCTGATCTCTATTTCCTGGCTGGTCACAATGTGAATGTTGGCTTCATGTTCTTCTGCCAGGTCTTCCCCACCATGATTAATTACATCTACAAACTGTGAACCAAAATATCTTTTCATCCCCTTAGTTACTTCTTTTTGGGTATTTGTCACAGCAGCAAGAAACAAACATAAATGAACAATGACCATGAATGATACAGTGGTTTGATACAGTGGTTTGATACAGTTTGTACACCCTACTTGGCATGGAAACCTTCACCATCCATTTTCTCTCTGTCTCTGTCTCTGTTTCTGTCTCTGTCTCTCTGTGTGTCTCTTTCTTTGTCTCTGTCTTCTCTCTCTCTTCTCTCTCCTCTCTCTCCCTCTCTCCCTCTCTCTCCTCCCTCCCTTTCTCTCTCTCT
>NW_022196906.1:91339692-91418785 GCF_008632895.1 Mastomys coucha | reverse complement strand
TCTCTCTCTCTCTCTCTCTCTCTCTCTAGCATGGTCAGTATTCTCCAGTACCTGGTGGCTGCTTCTCTGGGAATCTTCACTGGAACTCTGCCAATGAAACTGGTTGCAGCATCTCTTCTCCTGCTCTGGTTGGGGTTGGTTCTAAGAGTATTAGGACTTTAAGAACAATTTAAGCTTGACCTTAAGGTCCAAGGAGTAAGACCCCTGAGGCCTGGTGATCCATATTCCCCACTCCTGGCTCCAGTCCTCAGCCTCTTTCATCTTTCACATCTGTATGATTAGAGAGTAAAACAAGAAAACTTGTCTTTGAGTCAGGGAAAGAAAACATGAGCAGCTAGGACACTATTCCACTGTTTGGTAGCCTCAACAGGAGAATGTCGCTTGCACTGTGAATGTCCACATAAAGAAGAGTCCAGATGTGCAGACATCCTGTCTTCTGAGGTCCAGCCTCCATGATAAAGCCAGAGAAGACTCTGGCCAGCTCATACTTTCCCTTTTGAGAAAACCAGTCTTACCAAGCCTTGAGTAAGAGGAGGAGTCAGGAAGTGCCAATCATGGGGGTGGGACTTGTTTATAAGATCAAAACAGGAGCAGGGTGAAGCCATTCTGTTTCTTTCTCCAGCTGACTTGCTTTGCATGGTCCTTAGGAAACATACAGGTACCTCCAATGGAGCATCTGCAGGCCACCAGAGTTCTCACACATTTTGTAGTGGGAGGTGCATACTTACCACTAGCTTGTCAGTGCATCCTTAACAGTGTGAGTCTATTAGCTGTGTGGGCTTGGCATTTATGAGGAGGCAAGCCTGGGAGGCCTGCTTAGCTTTAAAGGCAGAAAAATGCAGCGGATGTATGTGAGGGTAAGATCATTTGGTACACTGTAGAAGAGCGGCACAGGTTGGCTGTAACCGCTAATGGAATCATGCTAGCTGAATCATGGACTCCTGATGCACAATATAACTATTTTATTAGATAATAAAGAATGTCTTTACTCCCAAGAAATGGATTCTTAGAAAATTCCACTGCACAAACCTCCAGAGCGCTTTCTAAGTGCCGTATTAGCTCCCCTAATGGGCTGGAAACCTGGTATTAATGGTGCAGGGAGAGGGCGTGCCAGCGAGGTCACATGGGAAGAATATCTGTCTGAGGGTGGAGAAACTCTGGGCTCACATCCAGAAGCAGAGATTCTTCGTCTTCTTTTTGTTCCTCTTTCCCCTTTTCGGCCTTCAAATATTTTTTAAAGCCATTTTAGTGCAGAAAACTGCAGTCTCTGGGGCTTCAGAGTGCAGAGTCATAGTTGGCTGGCTATGTCATGGAGCTTTGGAAACTCAGTTAATTCATCTGTGTGTTGTTCTGTTTGTGCTACTATAACAAAGCACTTGAGTCTCTGTACCTTTGCAAACAACAAGAATGTATTGCTCACATGTTTGCATTGGAAGAACCCATTATCAAGGTGCTGGTACATTTGATGTCTGACCAGAGCTGATCCCTATGCTCCTAAAATGGCACCTTATGGCTGTATCCCTTGGTGAGACTGGATGCTGTGTCATCTCATGAAAGAAGGGTAGAAACATGAAAGGCTCTATCTACTTCTATCCAGGCCTATACAAAACCCTGATCCCATCTAAGAAGACATCCTTCATAGCTCAGCCCCTCCTGAGATCCTGATATCTTAAGGTAATTTTTGGAAGGTCATATGCATCCCAAACAAATCAGAACTCTTAATCTCAAGCATGATTAGATTTTTGAGTCAGGGCTTTTATGAAATAGTTAATGGCTTAATTAATTAACCCTATATGGGAAGAGTCCTAATTTGAAGTGAATTGGAATCAAGACCTTAGATAATCTTGCATTCTCATGTATGTCTTAGCTCAGGTCAAATTTGAGGCGTGGTTCTAGGTAATATAATCAGGTGTATGGGGGGGGGGAATCTGTGAGGGAAAAAAGGGATGTACCCACAGTCCCAATCAAGGCATTAATGTGGCCTCAGGAGCAAGAAGGGAAGGTAGCTTCCGGTGAAGTAGAAGACCTGGAGGTTGAGATGTCAGGTTTTTTATTTCATCTGCTTTCTTTCTGCAAAGTGGAGCAGGCAACATTACCAGCTGAGAGAGAGAAGTGAGGAGGTAGGATTGAGAGGTGAGAGGAAGGTGTGAAGGAGACACATGTGATCTGGGGTGCCTGGTGGCCAGGAGGACCCATGATATTGGGTTCATTGTGCTTATCAAGCACAGGCATTGTCTTAGGCTTTCTGGTCTCCAGGCTCATGTACATGGGCCCCAGCTTTAGGTCCTCCTAGGCTTGGTTTCCTGACTGCAGAGAGGGAAGGTAAGAGAGCAGGGGATGAGAAGAAAGATTCTAGAGAAGATTTTTTAATCCTGTATGAAACTAACAAAAGATGACAATGACAGCATGGGAGAGAGAGCAGATCAAAGGGGACCAGGGTACTGGAGGTCCCACTTAGGTAAAAAGATTGAATAAAAGGAGAGAGGGCAGAAGGAAATCATTGCCACTGAATGATTGGAAAAGGAAAATAGGTTTTCCATTGGTTGATAATGATGATGTATGACCACAGAAATACCCAAAGTGGGAGAAGAGAAACTGGTAGAGACAGTCAAGAAGCTGAGGCACCATGGTTGTAGACCAATCAAACATTCCCATGGTTGTTTCATCCAACGAAATTGAAAGAGTGTAGCCAGTAGTGCATGTCTGCAATCCTAGATGCTTAGGATATTTAGACTACTAATGAACCTGTGTGAATGCAAACCTAACACAACACAAAAGTAAGGTGCCAGAGGGGAGAGGGGGGAAGCCTAGAAGCCATATCTGCGCTTGTTTGCATCTGTCTGGGATTGGGAAGTGTGAGCGGAAGCAGTGCGAAGAGTCTTGGCTCTCAGATGAGAAAGGCAGGGAGTGGTTTTGGAAGTAGCAACCAGCATCTATAAGGACACTTGAAATGGAAATTTCAAATGACTCAGTTGTGTTATGTGATGTTCTTCTGGAGAGGGTGTTTTGGCTGAGAACAGATTCGTGGTGTTTTTCTGGAAGCTGCCAGGGAAAAGAGCATGTGATGGTTTGCTAGAGTGCACGCTTGAGACAACATGCGATGTTTGGAGAGGGTATAAATATAACCCAACAGACAATAGATGAATCTGTATGGTATTGGCTCACCTTGCTACTCTGCTGGTCTTCATTGGGCTTTGCTGACAGTGGTCTTAATTGAGGACACTGTGGCATTGGTCCACCTTGCCCTCTTTGCTTGCTGATCATCATTTGTCATGACTTCCTGGAGAACAAAATGCACCAAAGAACTTCTGGTGGTATCAGAGTGGCTTCTTGCCACTTCTGTGGACTCAGGCCAATTGGCAGAGCCTCGAAGTTTCTTCTGGATCAAACTGCTATTGCTGGTTTGTGTTAACTAAACTGCTGCTATCCTAACAACAGAGATTGTAATTGCCCCAAAGAACTATTTCTAAATGGGTCCACATCCTCCTTTGCCCTATCTCTGGTGGGTGGTGGGCTAGAATAGAGGTTAAAGTATTTAAGAATCCTTTTTAAAGCAGGTTTTGAAAAATTGAAGCCTACAGACATTGGGTTAGTTTTGTCATCATTGCAATCAAATACTTTTAAGAAAGAACTTAAGAGAGGAAAGATTTGTTGTGACCCAAAGTTTTAGAGGCTTCATTTCATCATGTGGAGAAGGCATGAAGGAGCAAATTGATTTGTACCATGGTGGGAGAGAGAGAGACAGAGACAGAGAGAGGTAGAGAGAGACAGAGATATGCACAGAATATGAATATGAATGCTATGTATGAATGCCTGTACTAGAGGGAGGCTCACTTTTTTTTAGGCTTACATTCTGTCCAGTCCCCAGTACATGGGTAAGTCTTCTCCCCTTAGTTTCTTGCTAATCTTCCCACAGTGTACTTCATTAATCTAGGTACATCTAAGTCTGATAATGCTGGCAATCAAGATTAACCATCACAGACATGTTCACAGCTCCAGACTCTGAACGTTGAAGAAGAAACCTCCTCTACATCCTAGCCTTTAAACCAGAAAGACAATAATGCTGATGAGGATTTGATGACGTTGAATACAAAACACTGAAGGTAGGGTTAACTCAGGTCAAAGTCTGGGTGAAGTCTCAAAGCATTTTGGTTTAATTGATATCATTAGTATGCAGTGGTAGGTATTCTGGGTCCTGTGTCACGAAAGGAAAGGTGTTGGAAACTCACTGCTATTTAGACATGTAGCAGGCATGCCGCCAGTGGCCAAGCCAGAGATGTGCTAAGAATAAAGTGTTGTAAGGGCCAGGATGAGAGATTTGTCAGTAGTCACACCCCCTAGGCCCTTCCTGAGTTGAATAGCACAGTCAGAAAGTGATGCCCTTCCTCCTTGTGGATGGGACCAGGATATTCTCCAGGACCTGAGGAACTGAAGGTGGAATGAGAATCAGATGAACTTGTGGTATTGCTTTGGGCATTAAATGAGTTGTTATGTGCTAAGAAATTACAACAGTACTGGAAACAGAACAAGGGCTGTATGGATTCCTGTGGTTATTTTTCTGATATATAACACATAGGCTTAATTACAATATATAAATGGTTGAGGGAAGATACCATGAAACAAAAGTTCCAGCGATAGACACTGGTTGCCAAACTCTAGCACTGCTTCATTTTAATGATAATTACTATTATAAGGACAAGCCCTCTAGGAATAACTGTGTGCTACAATTGTGGAGCAAAGATTCGCGCCGTGATAGGATTCTTTGCTTTAATAAATAATGGCTTCATCACAGGAGCTCTTAACCTGTGGCTTCCTAACTGCCTGGAAATTTATGCAAATATGGATGAAAACATTCATCTGTATAATTTTCTAAGTTAGGTTGTCATCAGATTTCCTAAGAAATCCATGTGCCCCAAATAGGCTAAGCAACATTAAGCTTTCCCAATTAAGACAACTCCATTTGTAAATATATAGGTATATGATAATAAATTGAAATACATGTGCCATTAGGCCAATGTATTGAGATAGCCAATCAAGGAATCACCACCCACTGATATCTGCTCGGCTCCTGCCAGTTTTAGGAGTAATGAGACAATGCATTAACTATGGTTCCTGCCCTGAATGGTGCCACACTGCACCCTGGTAGTAGGTCATTTAAGAAAAGGCTTCTAAAGGGGTTGTTTATGAATGTATGAGCAGGAAATTACAGACTACAAGAATGTAATAGTGCTCTGGGTTTGTATGTGGTAGGACCCAGGCAAGAGTACCATCAGGGAACTTGGAAATAGCTGCACTGGGTGGGGCCACAGGACAGATGTGTAGCCCTTTCTTTTGGTACTAATAAAACAACCATATTATTGATTCAGGGAGGAAAGTGAGTTTCCTCCTTTCTTCCTTCATGCCTACAGTATTCTCTACTTCTAAACCTCACCTGGATAGCCCATCACCATAACTTCTTTCTGTAGTCCATATGGCCCCAAATCTAGGTACAGAGGGGAAAATCAGTCTATGTGGGGAAAAGTATGGTGTCCAGCTCAGAGACTTGGGCAAGGGAAGGGTTTGAGGAACTAGGGGGAGTCCTGTGAGAGTCACCTGAGCGAACCTCACAGATGGATTCATGGATTTTAGTGAATTCTCATCTCCTTGAGGAGTAGTAAATAGTGTTCCTGCAGTTAGGAGGCTGATGTTTGAAAAGCATGGGGAACTGATCTTATTCTAGTCCAAACCTGCCGTTCTAAGCATTTGCACACCCCACAGCCATATCAGTGCTCCTGCTGTTAGACAGGGATGAACTCAATTTGGGTATTTAACACACTTGTACAATTTATGTATCTTTTATTTTGAGTTAGTTATAGACTTTCGAGAAGCTAAAACAACCCCGGGAAGGCTACTGTAGCCCTATTTTAGCATGAAAATAAACAAAACATGAAGAAAGGCAGATGCATGGTGTGCCACAGTAGCTTCAATTGTCTGTAGAAAACAATACCCATAAGGACTTTGGGCTTACAAACCTAGGATGGCCTTGGGATAGTTGGTCTTAGATTGGCTATTCTTGAAGTAGGAAGAGTGCCTTCTCCTCACAGAAGTGGTCAGGACTCACTGAGACCATGCATGGAAGGGGGCTAGCATGAGTTAGCATAGTTCAGTGTGCCATAATTACTGTTATCATTATTAGGTGGTGGGTTAAGGGAAAGGCCTTGTGTCCTTTACATCCTTACAGCCTCTGGCAAGCTCTCAAACAAACAAGCTGCTTAGTCAATTGCTGGCAGATGGATGACTGTATGAAGGGCTGGATCTTCAGTGTGTGTGTGTTCTTGAACCCCTAATCAGGCACTAGATCAGCTGGGCCTGGTGTGTTAAAGCTTGGAGGCTCCAGGAACCTTTCCCATTGGAGCCTCATTTATCAGTCCTGACTTCTTCTTGCCGACACTGGGTGTGATGCATTGCTGAGCCCCTTATCTTGCTCAGGAAGCCTGCTCTCCAGTCCTCCTCTCATGTAAATGCAACCAGGACCCCATTTATCAAGGGGACACAGCGTTCTTCTGGTAAACTAAACTGCCTAATGTACAGTGAAGGCGAAGTCTGCCTACGGCATACTGAACGGCAGTGGTGAGGCTCCTCGCTTGAAGAGATGCTGAGCAAGGCTGCCGACACTTGGAAGATAAAACCCCTGTGTGTCATAGTATGATTGCTTCTGACGTGGCTTTTCTGACTTGGGATAGATTGGGACCAGAAAAAGGGGACAGAGCACAAGACTTAGCAGGTAAAGAAAACCAGGCCAGCTTTATTCATGTGAACTTGTAAATGCCATACTACCTATGTTTCCTCCTCTGCTTTCCTGGAATGACAATGATGGATTCTCGGATTAGTGGTGAGGATGCCAAGGTTGATGGGACCTCCACACTCATATTGTAATACATCCATTGTGTGGCTCACTGTGTAAAGTGCTCAGGAGCCTTGGATATTCAGAATAGGTGTTACCTGAATATTCTGGGACCTCTACCTTCAAATTCTGTGTAGGAATCACAGCTATTTCCTCAGGAGATGTCCCCTAGGGGATAGTAGAAGACCACTCATATTCTTTCTTATTCACACTGAAATAGACATTTCTAATTACAAACTATATACCACTATATTATAGAAGAGTCACAAAGAGCTGCTTCTTTAGAGACTTGCATTCTTCAAGTGCCAAATAAAACATGAAACAAGTGTGCTGGCTAGATTTTTTTTTCAAGTTGACACAAGCTAGAGTTATCTGAAAGGAGGGAATCTTCACTAAGAAAATGCTTCCTAAGAAAAGATCCAGCTGTATGACATTTTCTTAATTAGCAATCACTGGGGGCGGGGGGAGGGCTCAGTCCATTATGGATGGTGTCCTTCCTGGTCAGGTGGTCCTGAGTTCTATTAGAATGCAAGCTGAGCAAGCCACGGGAGTAAGCCAGTAAGCAGCATTCCTTCATGGCCTCCTCATTAGGTCCTGCCTCCTGTTCCCTGCCATGGTTGAGTTCCTGTTCTGACTTCTTTCAGTCATGGACTATGAAGTAGACATATAGACCAACTATGTTTCCTCTCCCACGTTGCTTTGGTCATGGTGTTGCACCCCAGCAATCGTGACTCTGACTAAGACAACAAGTTTAATGTGCAAGGTTGAGGCAGGCAGTGAATGCAGAGGAGCTCAGGGGCCATAGGGAAGGAGAACAAAGAGCCCTGACTGGGGTCGAGGGGTCCTGGAGACTTTTTTGGGGGGAGCTAGATGCATCTATTTTATGTTAGATTCAGGTGCTTTGTACTTAAGAGGAAACCGCATTTTGACTTCCACAGTTTTTAACACAGTTTAAAGTAATATTTGGCTTCTGGGGTTAGTTGATTTCAGAGGTAGAGGTCCTGCCACGGCCCACTCTATCCTCACACTCTTGGTTTC
This sequence comes from Mastomys coucha, assembly GCF_008632895.1. Classification (NCBI taxonomy): domain Eukaryota; kingdom Metazoa; phylum Chordata; class Mammalia; order Rodentia; family Muridae; genus Mastomys; species Mastomys coucha. Next base: position 91,410,864 of record NW_022196906.1, on the reverse strand, counting down.
TCTTTGATTTGATTGAACTAAGTTCAATAGACTAAGTTAAGCTCCTGGATCTCTTTTTAAAGCACCACCAGGTGAGCACATCAGGGCTTTACTTTCTGAGGGTCAAAGAATAACAGTGATCTTTCCACTTCTTTCATAAACGAACTTGCTTGTCATATTTCTGTTGGGTCATAACTATTTGTTTTCCAAAATCTGATGTATCTACACCATGGTACTCAATGCACCAAAGGGGAATGAATGCTCAGGGCAGTCAGCTTCCTTACCTGTGGCATTTCTTCCTCAAGGTTATCTAGGGGAGCAGTGCTGATACAAGGGACAGATTTTAAAGGGGGAGGGGATTGGCTTGCATGATGCAGGGTAGGTAGTTCAACAATGGCTACCTCACACTAGAGAGGCTGAGAATCTGGTAGCTGCGCAGTCCATGAGCCTAGATGTCTTTGCAGTCATAGTCTGATGCTCAAGGGAGGTGGGGGATAAGATGGAGCCTAGAGAGCTGCTGTTCTTCAGTTGACATAGGAACATGAACTGAAGAAGGTAGGTTCCACTGTCAACAGTACCACAGATGTCCTTGCCAGCAAGAAGGGAGGATGGACAGTCAAAGGCAGTACAGCTTTTCCTTCAGGCCAAGTCTCGCCTAGGGTGGAGGTGGTCTTTCCCTGTCAGGAAATAGCCTTACTACCCACCCCTTTCCAAGGAGTGTGTTTCTTATTTGATCAAGTTAACAACCCAGACTGACCATCACAGGTAGCAAATTCATTTTATATTTTCTGTTTGGGTAGTTATTAGGTTATATTTTGTCCTTTAAATCCAAATTTTTATAGGTTACTAAGAATGAGAGTTTTAAAGACTTTTTCTTTTTCCATAATATTTCTTAGACCATTTTGACTCTGCCAATTCCTCAGGTACAGTCTACATTTTGACACTGGGTCTGTTGAATTGCTTGTGATCTTCCCTGATTATTTCCCTTGTCCTGACGGTTTTGTTCTTTTCCTCTGTATTCTGCGAGGAGTTATCAGTACTGTAGTCTACAGTGGAATGAAGTGGGAGACAGTAGGCCAGCCTTAGTTCTTGAGCTAGTTTCTAACCTGGTTTCAACAATTTCCACTGTGGTCTCCAATTCTGCTTTTGGTGACATCGTCAGTGTGAGATGAAGGTGCTGCAGATTGGCCATGGCTTCCTTTTTGAGGGACGGTAAGCTGCCTCATGGCCTCTCAGCTTACATGTCCCACAGACAACATCAGCTTGTTTTAGGAATCTCATTCTGTAGCTGAGAAGGAATTGAAAGGAAAGAGGTCGAGGTGGGAGAGCAAGCTAGCATACAGGGCCCTAAAACCGCCCTACAATTGACCAGTAGCTTGTCTAAACTGGCGACAGATGGAGAATTAATGGAGACACAAGCTGGGCCATTTAAAATGTTGAAGACTAAATAGATCATTGCAGCCATACTTGTGTGTGATTTAAAAGCAGGTGATACAACACCCCCAAAGTAATAAGCTTTTCTCAGAGATGAATTAGGATTCAGTCTGGCAATTACATTAAGGTTCCTGATAGATAGCTCACACGGAGAGCTGCAATTATGATACATATCGCTATTCTGCATGGCGGGCTCACATAACTCATCATTGGTTTGAAGTTTCACAACAGAGTGGGGATGTCAAAGACTCCTCACTTTCCAGGAGGAGGAAATGTCTTCCTTTGATTTCAATGACTTCACCAGTGGCACTTAAATAATTAATTCCTTTTGTTTCTGGTTTTGAAGGTGACTGATAAGTAGGTCAGATGTAACATCCTCTGATTTTTTTTTTTTAAGCACCACGTGTAATCTCACTTTAAACGCATAAGTATTTCTAAAAATATTTGGTAAACCAGCATTATGGGGGGAAAAAGAAGACAAGATCATTCTTCTGCACTCTACAATTTATAGGAAGTACTGGGATAAGAAAAGGCACATGACAGTGGGATTGGTGACCTACGACCTATTTTCTGCTGTTCACTAGACATGGAGAGACGGTTAGTGTGTCTCTGACCCAAGTTCTGATTTTGGCCCTGTGGAGGTTTTTGCTTGGTTGGCTTTTGCTAGAAAGTTAAACATTGCAAGAACATTTGATTGGCCTCACGAGAGTTAAATGAGTCAACATGAAAGTGTAGCATGGAACAGTTGTCCTAGGGACAAGATTTATTTTTTTAAAAACCTTTTTGTATTTCTCAAAGTTGATTTCTTTCTCTCAAGTGGAAATGCATTGTTAAAAGCAAAGGGCATGCAAAGCATGGCATTAGTGAAGCCACTCAATGACTAGCGATTGTTAGGCATGGATTGCCCCTAGTAATTACAGACCTGTCCTCATGGAGATGGTAAAACTTATCCATTAGTCTACTGAAGGTACCTCCTCTATCTGAACTACTATGCTGAAATGTGGTTTTGATGTGTTTGGGGATGTCGGCATTGTGAAGGATTCTGATGTGGAGATAGAGCTCATTCTTCTTCTTCTTTTTTTTTTAAATTAGATATTTTCTTTATTTACATGCCATATGATTTCTCCTTTCCCAGTTTCCCCTCAAAACAACAACAAACAAACAAACAAAACAAAAACCAACAAGAACAAATCCCTGTTGCCTCCCCCTTCCTCCTGCTTGCCACCCCACCCTCTACCACTTATTGGCCCTGGCATTCCCCTACACTGGGGCACAGAACCTTCACAAGGCCAAGGTCCTCTCCTCTCATTGATGATCAACTTTGCAATCCTCTATTCTACACATGCTGCCAGAACAATCAGTCCCACCATGTATACTCCTTGGTTGGTGGTTGAGTCCCCGGGAGCTCTGAGGGTACTAGTTAGTTCATATTGTTCATCCTAAGGGGCTGCAAACCCTTCAGCTCCATAGGTCCTTTCTCTAACTCCTTCATTGGGGACCCTGTACTCAGTTCAATGGATGGCTGTGAGCCTCTACATCTGTATAGTCAGGTACTGTCAGAGCCTCTCAGGAGATAGCTGTATCAGACAGGCTTGTCCTTCCTTCAGTCTCTGCTCCATAGTTAGTCTCTGCAACTCCTTCTGTGGGTATTTTGTTCCCCCTTTTAAGAAGGAATGAAATGTCCACATTTTAGTCTTCCTTCTTCTTGAGTTTCTTGTGGTTTGTAGGTTGTTCTTCCTGTATTCTGAACTTCTGGGCTAATAACCACTTATCAGAGAGTGTATACCATGTGTGTTCTTTTTTGATTGGGTTGCCTCACTCAGGATGATATTCTCCAGATCCATTCATTTCCCTAAGAATTTCATAAATTCATTGTTTTTAATAGCTGAGTAGTACTCCATTGTAGGGCTCATTCTTAAAATGCATGCTTCTTGGACAAAGATGTTGACTTGGTTTTGCTGACTTTGAAATAAAACAGAGGTCAGATTCTCCAGTGACATTACAGAAGCAGATCTGTTATGTACCCAAGTTATCTTCGTTTATACCAAAGATGTCTCCAGAGAGACCTAGAGATAGCTGGTACTTGGTAAACCAATGACCAAGGGTAGAAGCATACCAATGGTTATAAGTTAAGAAAGCCTGAATGCCTCTCTTAGTGTAAGAAGGCTGATTCCAAGAAAAGGGCAGATATGGGTTGGCCAGAATCTTTCCTCCATTGCCAGGTCTAAAAATATGTATAGGTCATACTATAGGAGGCCGACTATAGTAGACTGTGCTGGGACAACTCAGAAGGTAGCACTAAGACACACCATCCGAGGTACTCCATGAAGGGCAGAAAAGCTGACATGGTCTCTCCAGAAGTTGGAAAGTGGTGTCAGCCCTTAACAGAATAGCTTCAGCCCACTGGGTAGGTATTAGAACATGTCTGGCTACAATTTGGACCTATAGATGGCAGAGCTTACATGAGATATCTCATGATTCCCACTCTTAGTCATTGGGTAATTGGTCATTGTTAGAGATGTAAGAGCAACTGACATGCCCTTGGCGCTAATCTCATCTGGTTTGGGGTCCCAGATCTATAACATTGGGGGCTCTAGCCTGACTTTACCTCTTCTGAATTCCCACTTATTTAGTATCGATTATAAGGTGAGCACTGAAGATGATTTTATGCCCTTGCCTCCTTATTATGTGTTTATGCCTTGAACTCAACTGTTTCCCTTTTGAACACACAGAAGATCTTTCTGCTGTGATTAAATAGCTCTGTCTGCCCAAGTTTGTCTATCTCTTTTGGATGAGTTTGTTCTTTAGCTGGCATCACAGAGCAGTTCTCTCTAAGTCAGGCCTGGTCTCCAGACTCTGCCCTATCCAACTGGTTCCTTAAAAAGATCAACCATGTGTGAGACCCATGGGCCCATGCAAATGACTCAAAACCATATTCCATAAATAATATTTCCATATAAATTTATCCTGTGCCAAAGTTGAGAATTCTTGGGTTTTTAATGGGGTCTCTTTGAACATAGGGGGATTATCATTTGGCCACTATCTTAGGGGAAGAGAACTTGACGTTTGCTAAGCAGCCTCACTCTTGTAGGTTTTTTTCAATATGGCAGAAGCCATGAAGCAATACAGCAGGCAATACTGTTCATCAGTGTGGAACTGGGCTGGAGGAAGAGGGAAGGATAGAGAACAGCTGTCAGTTTCAGAGATTCATCAGGGAACACGATATTCATCAAAATGCATGCAGTGACCCCTTCCATAATAGTTGATAAATAATTTTCTAAGTTGCTTTGTAAAAAGAAGGTTGCCAAGTGAATATAAGATTACTTAAGAATGAGGAGCATATGGCATCCTTTGCCTCGGGATGCAGTTCACTTTGTGAACAAAAATGACTTCAAGAAAGGCTTGAGTTACCTTCTTATGAGTTACTGTCTGAGGCTCAAGAGGCAACCAAACATACAGGCTATTTCCATTGCTCTTGATGGCCCACCATAATGATATGGTAAGACTCATCAATGAGGACAGCATACAATTTGCAGGACATAAAGAAATCAACTTTGAACTGACCATGAAGCTCTCTCCCTAATGCTCTCTTTCATGCTGCTAGAAGGTGGTGTGCATACTGCTGGGGAGAAAAAGTCATCGATAGGTGTATGCAGAACTGTATCTGCATGATTACAGTACGCACCTGCTAAGCAAGAGTTTCCCACTTAAACAATAGTGGAAACACTAATACATGGATAACCAGCCGTTCTCTCCATTCGATTTGAGGCCTATTCCACAGGAAAGAATTTTAAAATTATGTTTAGAGAAGTCTTGGGCACTATGGCAGAACCTATTAGTATATTTTTAAATAGTCGTATTGTCACACCATCTTCGAAATATGTAGGTTTTGTCCAAATATTTATGCTGATTCCAGTCTTGTTTAGAGAAGCTTCTTGCAGTGGGTAGCAGTTAATACAGTCTTGTTGCTGTTCAGCGTGCTGAATGTAAGCAACTATGAGTGCTTAGAAGGAAGGACATCTCTATTCCTACTGCCCATTTATAAGACTCAGGGAACAGCTTGCAAATGGGGAGAAAGAACTGAAGACCCAGCAGATAGAGAGGAGTGCTATGAAATGCTGTGTTCTAGGCATGGCTATTGTACACACAAACTCATAGCAGCTGTGCTTACCCATCCATGGCCCACTCAAGGTCAAGTGAGGAGCTATGGCAGTGGGCAGCGGCCGGTGGAGGCAGTTATCATTCTTCTTTGAGGGTGTGGCAACTGGTAGTCTTTCCATGCTCCATTGGATGGCTCTACACTAGTGCACATAAACAGCAGCACTAACTGCACTTAGTGAGTTATTTAAAACAAAAACGGAGGACATGACATTGGAGGGGGGCATATTGGAGAGAGATTGGAAGGGAGGAAGGGAGAGGTGGGATGTGATCCTATTTTATTGTACATATATGAACTAGTCACTATTTATTTGGGACTTAATGGGTTTTAGTTCCAGGAAGGCAGAAGGTAGGCCATTTTCATTTTCAAAGAGCAGTTCCTCCAGTGCTTATTAAATAGAGTGAATCTGATTAGGTCTATCAACTCACTGTCCTGAAACAATATGGATAGATGGCAGTGCTCCCATAATTAAAGAGTGTACAGAGCTCTAATAACTAAAAGCATATACAGAATATGCAGCTATTTCTATAGATGCAGTTATGGCTAGTATCTCTAGCATAGCTAGAGATGATGCGCACCTATTACCCCAAGTCGCCCCGCCTCGCTATAATCTTGGAAGCAATCGACAATGAGAACTTTCTCTCTTGATTGTTGCTATTTCTGTAAGTCAGCACTAAGATGAAACTGCTAAGGGGACAAGTTTTGGAATTATGCACAAGTAACCCTACAGCTGTGTCCCAGAGAAAGTGACTTAAGCTCTCTGAACTTGAATGCTCATGGTAAAGTGGGAGGAGTTGTGTTTACTGACCACGCGTAGACTGAGTCAGTTGACATGCACCACTGAATTCTGTTCATTATTATTATTATTTGGCTTGGGTTCTTGAGTTTTTTCCATGTAGAAGCTTGAATGATAGTGCTGTGAAGGATTCCAGGTTAGGGGCTGCAGAGATGGTTCGGTGACTATGAATACTGGCTACTCTCCCAGAGAACCTGAGTTCAATTCCCAGCACCCACAAGACTGTTTACAACTTTCTATAACTCTCATCCCTGTGGAACCTATGCTGTCTTCTAGTCACTACCAGTACACTTCATGTGTGTGGTGCACTTACATATTATCAGGCAAAATACTTACACATGTAAGGCAAATCTTGAAAATGAAAGATAAATAGAGAATTCAGGTTGGAAATGAAGCAGCCAGGAGTCAGAATTTTGATTAGATTTAGTTATTGTCTATTGGACTTTGGAAAAATCAACTGTCCTCTTGTAGCCTCGGATCCTTTCTTGATAAACACCATGTTACCTCCATGGAGGGTTCCATGGAGCATTGTCAGAACTGAGTGGAAAAGAGGAAACTCCTTTTGTATCATCTTGGCAGGAAAGCGAATGCCACCTAGTCTTACCATGGGTTTTGAGGGAGAGTGTTTTGGAAATATGAAAGAAGGATAGCTGCATTTGATTTGAGAAGAGGAATGTGAGTTATGAGTGGCAGAAAATATGGCAGATCATTACAGAAATAGCTTAAGTCAATTTATAAATGAAATGGCTGAAGTGTGACACTATTTGAAACTGCGTATTTTTGCCATAAACATAGCCTGCTGTCTCTAGATTATATTACAAGTTGAACTATTTATTTATTTTCATTAATGACCATATGCCATGACCGGGGCTAGTAATGGCAATAACATGATTTATTATGAACAGAAATCTATTAATGAGACATCTTGGTAATCAGAGGCAAAAGAGAGATCCTCGTATGTCCCAGTCTCAGAAGCACTTAAGAGCACAGTGATACACAGCTGTAGGAAAGGAGCTGAGGACTTTTATAGACATCAAGTTCCACATATTTGTTCTCATCAGCCTCAGCCTCCCAACCTGTATCCTTCTAGATACATCCTTATAGCTCAAGGATGACATCTTCCATGAGGCCTTTGAGGATCATAGACTACTTTCTAGAATACTAGTTCTTTTTTTTCTTCTTCACAGTTTAGCCTCAACATGCTATATCCCTGGGTTAGATATGCTTTTTTTTTCTAGACTGTAATCTTAACTTTTATTAGTTTTGGGTTTTTTTGTTTGTTTGTTCATTTGGTTGGTTGTTTGCTTTTTGTTTTGTTTTCTTTTTGAGACAGGCCAGCACTGACACCCCCTGCTGACCTGAAACTTTCTAAATAGACCAAGCTTTCTGAATGATGGAACTACAAGTATGAGCCATGATCCCCTGCTGACTATACATTCTTGACATTAGAGACTGCCTTGTTTAAACACAAGTACCTATGGGGACATTTCACATTCAAACCACAGCACTATGTTGCTCAGACTTCCACTGAAGTGACAAAATCACAGATAAACAAATCAGAGGGGAGAGGAATTATTCCCTCCTGTGCTGTTAGAAGTTTCAGTCCATAATCAAATGGTACAATTGGCTTTAGGCTATGGTAAGCCAGAAAAAAAACATCAAGGAGAGAGAACAGAAAAACAAAGCATGTCATCAGATAGTGGCCAGGAAACAAGTAGCAGGAAACTTCAGCCTACTCTGACTGGCTCCCTTCTTCTGTTTTGTTTCATCTAGGGCCCCAACATATTGTGGCATTATCCGCAAGGCAGGTATTCATCCATTGGTCCAGGTGACGCACATGCTGGTTATCTCTGGATGAATACAGATATGTCTGTATTTTCCCTACTCATTGCTCAGTCTCATGGGATTGACAATCAAAACTAACAATCACACAGTCTCTTGGGCTAAAGAACTCCTTCCTTTAACTTATTTACCATTACTTAAGTCTCAGAGAGCTGAAATATCTCCATAGGAACAAGGTCTAATGGCCTGGTATACCTTAGGCTGCAGATAGGATATTCATCACTATTCCAAACCACAGACTACAGATTTCTCTTGAGATCCATGTGCTTAAAAGGAGGACAATGTTTCTTGCAACTAGAAACAGGGACAAGTCCAAAAAGGAAATCATCTTTATTGTCTTTGTAAGACTATTTCCCATGAAATATTTTTCTGTACTTGATCCATATATCAAGCCAAAGATCAGAGAGAAACCTCAGTCCTGGGTTAGATTCCACTTGAGGGAATACATCGTAGGCACCAATGGATACACTGCAAGGGAGGAGTATGGAGATCAAGGCTGAGTAACACCACATAGGTATAAACTCATCATTGGAAACCTCCAACCCAAAGGCAAATTCACCAAGAATTGGAAAACATTGCTACTCCCTGTTTAGAAGTGAGTTGGTCATGAAAGTGACCATTTCTCACTCCTGGGCTTTTCTCCCTGTAACTAAGGTCAACATGGCTTTTAAGAACCTCTTCCATTCCTGGCTGGGTCAGGCCTTATAGAAAAGATGTGAGAAAGTCCTAAATGGTAAGCCTCTTTCTGGCTTGCATTTACTCTATTGTGATGAGTCAATATTAAGAGGCTGTGTTGGTATTTTCTCATGGTTTCTCTCCAGCAATGGCACTAAAGTATCATGGACAGAGCACTGTACTTAGAACAAAAGACTCAGGTGGTCCACTGCTTGCTGGATCAGTTACAATTGAGATATAAGGAAATGGGGCCTCTCTCTGCACCTGTGCATTCTGTGGGTAAAGTGTGGTGTTCATTCCTTATGGCAATACAGTAACTGAGGATGAGCTGTTGGTGACACGTGCTGGCTGCCCAATAGTTGCTCAGTGTATGGCACATGGAAACATTACACTCAGAAGAGCAGAGAGTTGGGGGGAAGTAGAAAGGGGCTTGTATTGTAGAAGTCTTCAGCCAAGGATCCAAGTCTTAGCTCAGTTCCTGAATATCCTCCAATTTAGGCAAACCGCTCTGTACTTCTTTAGATCACGAGAAGCGATGCTATTGTTTTCAGTCCATAATACTGGAGTCAAAATATTTGCCCTTTCTTTCTCTAAGATTTTTGTGGAGTCCGAGTGACTTCCTGTTTGAGCGACTTTTCTACCTGTGCAATGAGAAAGCCTCGGCCTAAGGCCAGAGGGATGTGGATGGAGACCAGGCAGACCAGCTGGGCTTTGACCTAGCTGTGTGAGGTTTCCAGCATGGCAGGCCAGTGCTCCTGATTCCATGGCTCAAAGCCCCAGACTGCACATTAGAGTTGTACAGGGAGTATTAGTGACTACTGATGCCTATGTCTTACCGCCTCCACATGCATGGGCATGTGATTTGTCTAGGGGGCAACCTGGGTGTCTGTGGTTTTCAGAGCTCCCCAGGTAGTTCTCATGTGCAGCCATGGTTGAGAACCACTGCTCTAGAGGACAGCAATCCTAAGGAAATATATGTAGCAGCAGCCCATATTTAACTAGCTCTGACTCTATCCATGCGTAGACATTACTTGCTTTTAGGGCAAGTTCATCACTCTGTGTAGCAGCAACCGCTCAAATTGTTATTGGGCTAGATTGAATTGGACATGCTCTTGGCTCATGTTTAAGTCAGTGGCATCATGATCTCCTCCTTTGCCAGTGACCTGTCTTAAGTGATCATGGTTATGACATGACTGCTCTGGCTACTGGCCATGTCCTTATTTCAGCTCTATCTGAAACCCAGCACAGAAGGTCACCCTTCATCTCTGGCTGGGTGGTGGGGTGCTGGCATTTGCTGAATGTCTGCTCTCATTTACTGAGGTTCTCAGTGACATGTATATCAATATTGCCCAGGGTGCTTGTTAAAATTCATAGCGAGTCTATCCTCAGGTGTTTGGGTTCAGTGAAGGGCCAAAAATCTGCTATTCTACCAAGTTTCCAAAAGTTGCTGATGCTCCTGATGGTGATGCTGCTGGTAATGCTGCTGATAAAGCTGCTGCTGCTGCTGCTGACAGTTCAGAGCCCATACTTAGAGAAGCACCTTTCTACACCATCTAGGGCCTTTGGTAATTTACCTCTAATTACCTCTAATATCTAAAACTTAATTGCCACTAACGAGAATTCAGAATCGTAGCTCATTGTTTTGGTCTATTATTCTGCCAAGTTGCCTGCTAGATGCTATAGTCAGACATTGAACTCAGGACTGTCTTGTTCCAAAACATACTCCTCTTAGTAAAATATCTTGCCATCAAAAGGTCAGTGTTAGCTTCCCGCTCTGTTCTCAGTTGTATCCCTGGAACCCTGACTGAGAAGTGACCTGTTCGTGACTCATTCACAACCTTCTCTGTTACTTCCATCAAGGGAGGAGCTCACAGAAATGTCCAGGTTTGTATCACAATAATAAGGTCTTACTCTTCCCATGCATTCCTATGACCAGGGACCAGATGCTCCACTCAGAGAATACCTTTTGATTCAGTCAGAGTGGAGGTACCTACTGGCTTTGACCTCAAAGAGTTTTGGGTGATATAGGTCTTGATGGCCCTAGTTAGAGCTTCTACCCTCTCTCAGTCATAGTGTATTAAGACAGCCTGAAAGGAAATCTTTAGTCCTGTTTATTGTCATCTCTCTGGTGTCTGATCCCACCAGGGTGTGACACATACTCCTATCTCTGGAACATTGGGCTCTTCCTTTTGCCTTGGTAGCAGATGGATTGTCTGTGTCCACAGCTACCTAAACTCAAGCTTGTCATCAGCAGGATTGAATAGTGCTGGGGTTCGTGCAGAAGTGACTATGAGGAAGGGAAGATGACTGGCGAACAAATAGATAGGCTTAGGATGAGCTATTAGAGAGGGGTTGTGACTACAGCTATATCTGCCACAAGTTACTCCAGTTGAATTTCTGGGATGCCAGCTTGTCAAAGGGGACAATGATAAAAATAGCAAATAGTAAGAGAACATTGGCCGGGCCAGCCCAGGGATCAGCCACTGACAGAGTCCCCTACTAACTTCCTGAGTTGATGGATCGAGAGCAGGTTTATATAGGCCCAGAAGTAGAACCAGTCAGCTCCAGCAGCTTTATCTGCAAGAGCCTCAGCTTCTGGCCCTGCCCAGACCCATTGAATATGTAGCACATAGCACACAGCACATAGCATGACTCTTTTTGGCAGGTGACCTCGTGTTCATAGTCTTTGCTCTGTTCTCACCACCAGAGAAGGAGAAGCCAGCCAGCATTTGTTTCCATACTGCAGAACTCATGGTAACCAAGGGCCTTTGCTTCCTGCTTGGAGGGAGTTCAATTGCTTCATGGAGCTATGCTTACCCTACGTAGGTCTTAAGTAGGTTTCAAACTTCCCTGGAATGGAAGGAGAGTGGATGAAGGAGAAACAGATTGAGGGAAGGGAAAGAAAATGCATGAGAATACTCCTTTGGAATAAAATGAGACAAAGCTCTCATATCCTGGCAGTTTGGACACCTGCCTTCATTCCCTGGCCTCCCATGCTCATTTGTTAGGTTAATTTTGTCATCTGTTATTTGCATTGAGAGCTCACTAGGCTGAGGGGTTCTATAACCTGGTTCTGGGGTGTCTGTATGCCCTAACTTGCTTCTTTAGTGTGACCAGAGGTCAGGGCTAACAGTTTCATTGTTAATATCATCAAAACTGATGGAAATAACTGCCTGTCCTAGTTAGGGTTTCACCAATATGAGAGACACCATGACCAAGGCAACTATTCTACAATAAAACATTTATCAGTACTGGCTTACAGTTTCAGAGGTTTGGTCCATTATCATCATGACAGGAAGGTTGGCAGTGTGTAGACAGACATGGTGCTGGAGGAGCAAGTTCTACATCTTGATCCTAAGGCAGCCAGGAATTGACTGGACTCAACACTGGTCAGAGCTTGAGCATAGGAGACCTCAAAGCCCTCTTCCACAGTGACACACTTTCTGGAACCAACAAGTCCATGCCTACTCCAACAAAGCCACACCTTCTACTAGTGCCATTCCCCGTGGTCCAAGGATTTAAACATCTGAGTCTATGGTATGGAGCCTGTACCCACTCAAACCACCACATTTCCTGAGATTGGAAGGGTCTAGGGAAGAGGCACCTGGGTGCCAAGGGGCCACTTGTTAAAGGATCCTCAGCCTGGGGTGAGGCCTAGCAGACCGCAAATCCGTTCCAGCTGCCGAAGATGGATGAACTTTGTGGTAGGAAGGCTCTCCTCTGGTGTGAGGGAGCCGACTGTCTTTGAACAATACTGAGAAACCGAACATAGCTCTGCCCACAGCTACCTAAATTCAAAGTGGATGCCAATGACCCTGACCTTCTATTTCCATATATAACACCAAATGTCACAAATGACCCTATTGCACCCATGGCTTCTTGTGATACATTTTCTTATTGTTTTCAAATTCTGGTAAGAATCATCCGAATGACTTTATCTTAGCATTTCTGATCAAATGGTGACCACCCTAAGATGTTGGGCCCTTGGGATCTATAGAAGAACTCTGAGGGATAGGAAGTTACACCTTGATCCTAGCATGACACATCAAGCAAAAGCACTTTATTTCTTTGAGCCTCAGTTTTCTCATCTTATAAAATGGGAGTAATAGCACTCATTCTTCCCACCTGGTGGGGAGTTAGCAGTGAGGGTTCACATGACAGGGCTTTGGAGTAGTGTGGACAACTTTACACTCTGCTCATTCAAGCAGCAGAGAATGAACCTATGTGGGTCAGCATCTCCACTCCACACCAACTCTATTAGTGGCTTCTCTGGCAGTTTTGACAAAATGCTCCACCAAAGCAACCCACTGATGGAAGGGCTTACTTGCACCAGGCTGAGGGTGTGAGGCAGGGGATCACATGCTGTCTGCGGGTCAGGAAGAAAGAAAGAAAGAACTTCTGGTGCTCAGTTCATTTCTTCCCCCCTCCTTTTTATTGGGTCTGGGATCCCACTCTATGATATTTTGCCGCTCATTTCTAGAGTGGATATTTTCTGGACCTTCCTCTTCAGTTCATCCTGTCTGAGATGTGTCTCAGAGACACATCCAGATCGTTGCCTCCTAGGTAAGACCTACACCGGTGGGGTGACCGAGATTAAACAACACACCAGCTCTGCTCTCGGTGAGCACTGAGCCCTGTTTTCTCATCTGCCTGATAGAGAAGGCAGTGTGTCACCACAGCGGGATGCAGAGCTGCTATGGTAACAAAGCCTGTGTAAAGCATCCATCCGACACAGCAGTCCAGCAGAAGGCAAACCTGAAGCAGCAACTGCTGCTGTAATGACTGTAATCACCACAATGAATGCATGCAATCATCACGTGTGTGAACATAGGTATTTCTGCCAGGTCGGCCCAACTCTTGTGGAACTGCCTTTCTCCTCTCTTACTACAGTGGTTAAAAGTCCCCTGTTTAAACCTGCTGGAGTCCTGCAAGCTGAATGAACAGTGTTTCCCAGAGCCCCTCAGCTCCATCTTACCCTTCTTGTGTTAGTCATTGTTCTTCTGAGAAAGAACCAACAGGATATCTGCATGTCCTATCCGTTTATACATATGGAGATACATTGTGTTAAATCACACAGTCATCAATGTCTTGCCCCAGTGGACCATACCACCATGGAGAACTAAGAGTCCCACCTTTAAACCAGCCGTTCTCAATCTTCAAAATGCTGCCACTCTTTAGTAGTGTGACTCATAGTGTGGTGACCCCCAGCCATACAGTTATTTCATTACTACTTCATGACCGTAATCTTGCTACTGCTATAAATCCTAATGTAAATGTCTGCTATGCAACCCCTCAAGAGGTCATGACCCCCAGGTAGAGGACCACCATTGTAAACTCTTTTCATGAAGCTGGGGAACATGGAAAAGCTAGTGGTGTAAACCAGCCTAGGCCAACGGTCTGAGACCTGGGTGGCTGACGGTGTGAATCACAGCAACTCTCAAGCGTGAGGAGTGGACACATGCCTGGGTGTGCACCCAGGCATGTGGATGCCCACCCCAGACTGGGCCCCACTTCTCTTATGAAATGCCAGTGTCTGAAGGCAGACGAAGATGGCTATCGCATCTCAAACGAAGTGAATGAGTTCAACTTTCTGCCATTTTGATCTGAGAGGCCCTGAGCAAGTGAAATGATATCTGTTCATGAGGTTGAGAGTTTAGTTTTCTTTCTTCAGCCTTAGGATTCAATAGCTCATTGACTCTGGAAACACCCTCACACACACGCTCAGTAATGAGAGTTGGCCCGCTCTCTGAGCATCCCTTTAGTCCAGTCACGTTGATGTAGGAATTTAGTCATCACCCTGCTCTGTCAGTCTCAGGGAGTGTTTCTGGGCCCATCTGCATGCAGTATGGAGTCTGGTCAGGAACAGGATCATTTGCGCAGAAAGGTAGGATCATCTGACAGAAGCACTCTTAACTGAAGCTTTGGGGAAAAGAATGGAAAGACATGTTATGATTACAGCTTTCCTAATAGGGGAGGGCATCCTGGGGGGTGGCATGCTAATTAGCATGTTGTATGTTGTCTACCTCACAAAGGACCTTTGTGCTGTCTGTCAGCTTCTGCTTGGTAGATACCAAACACTGCAAAAGCAAATGATATCGTGACTGACAGCTTAATAGACAGCTCTTGGAGCCGAGCGTGCTCCCCAGTGCTCCAGCCAGATAAAATTAACAAACGCTTTCAAGATCTTCTCTCTGGCTAAGTCTGTGAGAGAGACATACTAGTAAGCTCCCCAATCACATGAAAGGCAACGGGGTCTCTGTCAAACCAAAGATTAGGAGACGGGGTTTTGCCAACAAGAGTTGCTAAGGACTGACTTCCATTAGTGTTTCTGATGACAGGTAAAATTCGGAAGGGTGGAGACAAGTCCTACTCCTGTTAACGTGAGGCCTCTTAAGCGAAGGCCACTGGTGTGTGAGAGTCAATCTGCCTCACAGACAGACTGCTCATTCTGTTTATTATTGCAATTACTCAAAACAGCCTTTATAGAAAATGCTCAGAGAGTGCAGGGTCAGATTAGCCAGACCCAGCTCCAAATGCTGCAGAAAGTTAGTTAGAGTGGGTCCAGGTCACTCTAGACCGGGGATTCTCAACCTTCCTGAGGCTTCGAGCCTTTAATAGGCTGTGGTGTTACCCCAGGCATAAAGCAATTCTCTCTGCTACTTCATAACTGTGATTTTGCTACTGTTGTGAATCGTAACGTAAATATCTGTGTTTTCCAATGGTCTTAGGCAAGCCCTGTTGTTTGATATACTATTCACCCAGGCTAGCAGCCCTCAGGTTGAGAACTGACGCTCTGGACCCTTTCTGAGCAACCTCAGGCTGCATGCTCTGGCTCGGGACCTTTTCTTCTGCCTCTCTTTCAAGCATTGATACTTGTGAATGTTGAGGTCATTTCACAGCACTTATGAATGAAGTACTATGGTACTTCCCACCAAGGAGGGCGAGACAGGGCCCTGACCTCGGCGCCACTGGTGCCCCTCACCCATTCCTTGGCACTTTTACTGTCTTGTAGTGGCTCAGTTACAGTGTTCCCACAATGTGATTGCTTTCAGATGAGACCATTTGGGGCTTTGCTGAACCTTCTAGAATGCTGCTTCTGGCACAACATGTGATAGATGGTGTCACTTTGGCAAATATCTATTCAGTGGCTATGGATAGCCATCACCAGGAAGCTGGGGAGGTGGAGACAACCCAGCCATGCTGTCAAATTCCTTTCTGGGACCTATAAGATGAACCCTAGGAATATCAACCATAGACTCTAATAGCTCTATGTATACAGAAATGAAATGTCTTCTACACTCAGTTTCTAGGAGGAATGAAGGTATGCATCAGGCTCTCTGGACAGCACACGGGGTCCCTGCACATGGGGTCCCTGCACAGCATTGGCTGAAAGGCCCATGAATCCTGAAGAGAGAAGCTCCCCAGATGGCTTCAGCAAGCCATATGGGGTCCCAAAGGACTAGTTAGATGATGAAACCACTTTCAGCTGTGTCAGCAGAGCCAGGCCTGTGATGGGGAGTGTGTCATCACTTTCTGTCTACAAGTGCAGAGCTTCCCTGGCCTTGAGCCTGGGGGTCCTAGTGGCAAACACTAGACAAACACTAGCCGAACACACTGGCAGCTTCGCTCGCATGTTCTTCCAAGGCTTCTGCAGTTTTACAAGCTCTGGGCAATATTCCAGAGCCACTTCTAAGCCACTTGTGGCGCATTTCTTGAGTTCAAGGAATATCATTCTTAGAGGTGGGAGGATGCTCTTCCTGACCTCTCACCCCTGTGAGACAGACAGCATTCCAGAATACTTTATCCAGAGAAGATCATCGCCCATGTGTGATACTGACCTGCCTCCTTGAAACCCTGATATTAAAAATCCCCCAGATTTATTTCTGCAAATCAGTTGGATAGCCTTGAACTTGGGACCGTAAATGTTTGGAGCTGCAACACAAATGCTGAGAATATTTTTCACCAGAAATCCCACTTTTAACCCTCCAATGAGGCTTCCCACTCTGTGCTCCTTAATGGTTTACAAAGCCTATTGTAAACAATCTGTGTGAAGGGGCCCAGACTTCACAACAGAGGAAAAATCAACAAAACTGGAGGCAAGTAGAATTTAATAAGTTTAACTAAGCATATTATAACTTATGGTAGCTAGGATGCCCTAAAGTTGCTGAACACACACGATGAGGGAGGAGGAATTTGAAGTTAAAAATGTGTGCAACAGAGGTTGTTCTTATTAGGAAAAGGACATAATAGGAATGGTGAGGGCTCAGCAAAGCATTGTCGGGCCATTGTTGAATAATGAATGGATGGTAGAGGCAATAAGAGAGGCCAGGAACACCCAGGCATTCTGCTGAACATGTTAGGTGGGGTAGGCAGTGATGTTCAGGTGAATAGGGAGCCTCAAAGGCTGCTCAAGCTCTTCTTAAATAAAGCAGGTGGGCAATTTGACATTGTGTTACATTAAAAACGTGGCAAAATCCAGTCAATGTTGTGCTGACAATGCAAAGAAAATTTATCTTAGTCCAAGAGAGTGGTGATGTTGGCAATAAGAGTTCCCATGCTCTGGGGTGGAGTCAGTGAAGGGGACATTTCATTTGCAATGTCTGTGTCACTCCAGAGCTTGAGACTGGTTGCCATGTAAACATCATCTGTCTGTTCCCTGGACCTGCTCCAGGGAACAGACACCTTGGACATTTGTTTATAAACAAGTACCCAAGCATCCCTCTGTTTACCTCCAAACACTTAGTGAGTGCCCACTAGACACCAGGCATCTGCTTTAGGGGCTGGAAATAGATGGACAACAGGCTGACAGGGGAAACGAATATGTTGTCTTTCAGTGTGTTGAGTGAATCAAAGTTTAAATGGATGGCTGGTAGATGGCTGGATGGCTTCATGGACAGACAGACAAATGGACAGATGAATGGACTGAGTGAGTGGATATTTGTCTTGTGTAATAGAGGTTACCATCAAATACATGGAAACAAGGTAGTGGGACAAAGGTATTTCCAGAGGATTTTCATTCATTCATATAGGGTCTGAGGAGACCTGTTGGACCTCCTGAGAAGAACTCATCCTCATTCTGGGAGTCAGAAAACACCCCAGGATAGGACGATCCTTGTGGCTTAAGCATCAGAGTAGTCTAACATGCTCCTGCCAGTTTTTTAACCTTGCTTCTGGCACAGCATAGGCCCTCCCACTGAGAGGCTCTTATTCCTAGGAATGATCTCCTGGCCTGACTATTAACCGCCTACATATTGAGTCCATGGGTAGGGGGCAGGGTTTACCACATTGCTCCTGTGATTAACATCAATCGCAGAGCCAGCTGTGAAGGACCCCAGGGCTCCTACACCTACAAGGCTTACAGGACTCTTATTGCATCTGGAGGCTGAAGGGGGATGGTAAATAGATTGAGTGTTATCACTAGTCACCAAGCAGAGCTGAGAGAACTCTCTCCTTTAGCTAGGGAGGTGGGGTCGGTCTCCTTTTTTTTTTCCCCAAGGCTTTAATTGCTAATGACTTTGAGTGGGATTTGTTAAAGCGATTCTTTGTGTTCAACCTTTTATTTTTTTAATACTTTTTTTTTAATCCAAAGTCATTACTCACTGTGGTTAGTTTGGATGTTTGAGACAGCCCAGCCTGGCATGTTCCCTATCGTGGCACTTTATAAATGTTCATGCTGATTAGAACTTTTATTTTTCATAATGACCCTCTAATGTAATGATAATGCAAGTAATAGTCCATGTCTAATGGCCTCTTGTCCAAGGGCTGAGGGAATTCATTTAATGTATTTAGTGCCAAACTCCTAAAAGAAAACTATTTAAACTGCTGCATTCACTTATGCATTTTTATGAATCTCTGGGTAATAAAAGGGAATGGCTCTTCTGGAAGTTTGGAAGACATGGAAGGGTTTCTAGTCACTTGGCTCCATTTTGATTATGTGTACCTGTCTTCCTTATCACACAGCTGCTAAGACCAAACTCTAGGCCAGCTTCATGATGAGGACACTGTGGACAAAGCTGGGTCTTTTGCCATCCTTGGTCTGTTCTGGATGAAGTGGGAGCAGATGCTTAGGTTCACAAACGGCCTGTGGGTACAGCTGGCTGCTAGGGAACAGGAGACTATCATAGGAGTGAATCCTGAGACTTACTCTCTAAGGCAGACAAACGAAAGCTGAGGAGTCTTTTGACATGGCTGTCTCCTGAGAGGCCTTGCCAGAGCCTTACAAATACAGAGGCAGTGTTCGCAGCCAACCATTGGACTGAGGACAGGGTCCCCAATAGAGGAGTTAGAGAAAGGACTGAAGGAGTGGAAGGGGTTTGCAACCCCATGGGAAGAACAATTATATCAACCAACCAGATTCCCCTAGAACTCTCAGGTACTAAGCCATCAACAAAGGAGTACATATGGTTCCAGCTGCACATGCAGCAGAGGATGGCCTTGTCATCAATGGGAGGAGAGGTCCTTGGTCCTATGAAGGCTCAATAGATGCCCCAGTGTAGGGAAATCGAGGGCAGGGAGGTGGGAGTGTGTGTCTGAACACCCTCATAGAAGCAGGGGGAGGGAGGATGTGATAGGGTGTTTCCAGGAGGGAGGGAAACCGGGAAAGGAGATAACATTTGAAATGTAAATAAAGAAAATATCAGAGAGAGAGAGAGAGAGAGAGAGAGAGAGAGAGAGAGAGAGAGAGAGAGAGAAAGAAATATTTAACTACTGGAGAAATAGAAAGTCCCAAGAGACTGCTCAGTACCCCACTGACCTTAACTTCTCTTTCAGCTCTTTGTCTCATAAATAAAACTGTTTCCTCCACTTTGCTTCATGTCACTTATGTTCAATTGTGCTTTGCTGGATTGTGGTAGGAGCACAGAGTGAGTTTCTACCCATCTGCTTGGAGTAACCACTAGACAGTGATGGAAGCAGATATTGTAAAATCAGAACTCAATGCGACCTTGGCTTTCAGTCAAAAGAAACTCTCACCAAGCCTTAATTTCTTATCTGTTAAAGATATACTATGTGCATATTAATTGATGCTTTGCAAGTTTTTAAAGGTTAGATGGATCCCAGTAAGTGCTTCCCAGGTCAGATGTCAAATATGTGGGTAGAGATGGTGTTCAGCTCTCTCTCTGTTTCCAGCATTGCCTCAACTTCAGGGAGGTAGTTGACCCATGGTAACACACCTTCCTGAGGTCCTGATAAAGCATCCCAAGAATGCCAGTAGATGCTGGCTCTCCCATTGTAGGGTAGCTGGGAAAGTGCCAGCTGCTGAGCAGCCTGGAGCTCATTGAGGACTGTCACTGGGCTGAGCACAAACCCTCTTCTCATCTTCCTGCTTCTTTCCTTCTTTTTCAGAGATGTTGTTTTCAGGAACTCTCCTAAACCTACTGCAAACTAAGAGGCCAAGGGAGCCCAACATGTCAGACACAAAACATATCCCAGCACATGGGACGTGTGCTCATACCACAGAAAGTATTCATTCTTACAAAACAAACAAAACCCCAAAACCAAAAACCAAAACAATGAAGTCAAACAGAAAATTGGCTCAAATTCCATGGCACCCTCTGCATCTCATTCTTATTGAAAATACCTTCCTTCATGGAGAGATCACTGACATTAGGATTGCACAGTGAGAGGCCTATGCCTTCCAAGGGCTTCTTTTAATCACTGACATAAGGGAAGAAACATATCTAGTGTTTAATAAATTCGTGGACATTACTTAGCTACTTGTAATATTTGGCTTCATAGGACCAGGTGGAAAAATATGTTCCTTTTAGACACCTCACTTGAAAATATATATAGCTCCAGGGCATCTGTGTCTCCAGCTCATTTTCAAGGGACAGGCAATGACAAAGTGTGAGCTTTGGCAGTGGGCTGGAAAGCTGACTTAGGAGAGAGACATTGGATGAGGGTGAAAACATAGACAAGGTGAGCAGTGAGTTGATCCATGAGAAAACAAGGGAGGGTCTAGGTGGACTCCCTGGCTTTGACTCTGCTTTCCTTCTCTTCCTACTTGGTCACACAGGACCAGTGGAGCCCCAGCCCTGCTCCTGAAGGCCTGCACGGGTGACTTTATCATTGACCTCCATTCTTCTGAATTTCCTACAGAATTATACATGGGACACTAATAATTTACAGATATGAGTAATAATACTAATCAATGCATTTGTTAATTTGGGTATTCTTAAAATCTGTGGCATTCTGAGTCCTGGTCTTATATCCTTGGGAACTTTTCTAAGTGGAAGTCATCTCATTTCCCTCATCACACATGGAAAGGTCTATCGATCTTTTCAAATGGACCATACCTGCTTCCTTTAGTCACCCCCCATGCAAGTCTCTGTGCATAGAATGACCCACCTGTTATAACTTAGCATCTCTGTAAACTTTATTAATTGTTTTCAATATGGGGGATTAACCTAGGTGTCATACATTCTAGGGATATGTTTTGTCTCTGAATTATACTCCCAGCCTCACATCTGTCACTTTAAATAAAAAAATGGCCCTCACTAGCACACTCAATTAGGTCTCTGCCCCTTGACATATGTCCTTATAAAATCATGTCCTCTTTCTGAGCACTTAGCCTGATTAAAATTATTAATATAATTACTTAGTGCAATTAGTATAATTTTGAATGTAATTGTTAATGCAATGCATCTAAATTTCTAGCATATATACATATTTACTAAATAATATTTGTTGAATAAAAATATCACGGTGGACCTCAGTGTGTCTGGGGAAGTTAATGTGTGAATCCCACTGGCCTTGTTCTTTCTGGAATGTGGGTTGAAATTTATGTCCAGAGTGGTGGAGGTACTGGCTCCTGATCACTAAGAGTTCCTATTGCTGCAATGAAAAACCATGACCTAAAAGCAAGCTGGGGAGGAAAGGGTTTATTTGGCTTACACTTCCACATTATAGTTCATCATTGAAGACAGTCAGGACAGGAACTCAAGCAGGTCAAGTAACCTGGAGACAGAAGCTGATACAAAAGTCACAGAGGGGTGCTGCTTACTGGCTTGCTTCCCACAGCTTGCTCAGCCTGTTTTCTTATTACAACCCAGGACCACCAGCCCAGGGATGGTCCCACCCATATTGGGATGGCTTCTCTCACATCAATCATATTTAAGAAAATGCCCTACAGGTTTGTGCACAGCCTAATCTTATGGAGGCATTTTTGTCAATTAGGGTTCCCTCCTCCCAAATGAGTCTAGCCTTTGTTGAGGTGATACAAGTGAGCCAGCCCAGTTCACAGAGCTTTGCTTTGCACGTAGCCTCCTCCTTCCTTTATGCCGCAGGAGATCTCAGTTTTATCCCCTCTGTGCTCAGTGGAGTTTGGGATAATCATTATCTCCAAGACACAAATGCTTGGTAATCTAAGGAATATTTAAAGAGTGTTCTACAAAGAAGTCCTGAAACAGACCTTGAAGCCCCTATCTATTGATACATGGACTAAATTTCCCCAGCATTCTATAAAAAAGAATCCTGACATACCCAAGAGGGAAGCCTATAGACAGAGAGGCTTGGTGTAGCTGTCTGGTTCATGTGGTGTGTCAAAAAATTTTGGTCATGAAGAGTTATATGCAGGGGCACAGTGTGGGACTTGTTAAACATCAGTACTAGAGAGTTTAAGGTCTCGGCTTCCACTGTTGAAGGAGAGGGTCCTGGTAGGTGTCCTCTTTACTATTCTTAATTTACTATTCTACAAAGAGGGCTCATCTTGGAGAGAAACTTCTGACCACACTGACATGGATGCTAGTTCAATCTAGCTTGGTATACATTGATTGGTGCCTCTTTTGACTCTGTCCTGTGTTGGGGCAGGTGCTGCTTTATAAAGATAAAGGGATGGAAGGACAAATGTTCCTACTGGCACAGAACACACACAAGGCTGCCAGGCAACTAAAAGAACACATAACCACTTGGGCTAGAGCTACCTTTCTGTGGAAGAAACTTGGCAAGAGCGCTGGCTTGGAGCTTTAGCGTTCTGCCTAGTGGCAATATGAAACAAGGCTGCCCCATTCATCGTCTCCCTACCAGCCCAGGGATGTGGCAGCTTAGACTGGCTGTAAGGTTTGAAGATCACCAAGTGTGCTCATGTAAGTCTGAGAGGAGGATGTGAGAAAGGAACTCAAGCATAAAGTGAACCAAAAAGACGATTTCTCAAAATGGTTCCCTTAATCCCTGCCCTTCTTGAGAGTCTCTTTCTTTTAGAGGATAAAAGGTTGTTGGACTTCTCAAATTCTTTTAGGACATAAAATGAAAGCTTGAGTATAGAGGGCATCTGAAAGAAGCCACACAGATGCCTTGGTGACCCCAGGGTGTAAGTAACAGATATCTGTGATGGCATGCCATGAATGCTGAGGAAGGAAGGGGCTTCCAGAAGATTCAGATGGACAGGAAAGAGGCTCTACAAAGAGGGCTCGTCTTGGAGAGAAATTTCTGACATCACTGACATGGATGCTAGTTCAATCTAGCTTGGTATACATTGATTGGTGCCTCCCATGGCCCAGACACTATTTGGAATCTGGATAGTGATGGAGAGAAGAGACAAGACTCGTATTTCCAGCACTTACATTCCTGAGGGCCAAGAGAAACAATAGAAAAGTCAAGGCTGACAAAAGATAATTTCCTGTGTTGATATTATAATAAAAAAGAATCCAGATAGGGTCTCCGGGAGCAACTACTTGGAGGTCTGGGTCAAGGGCACTGATGTCAAGGAGCTGGTCATGTGACTAGGGAAAAGCATCAGAGAAAGAGCTAGTGCTGGTTGTTTCAGCGTGGGACGGAGTATGGAAAATCTGGAGGCTGGAGTGGAAATCAGTGTGGTTTGGCTAGAGCGGGCAAGAAATTGATGGGAAATGAGTTGGCAGTGAGTGAGAAGAAGTTTGAAGTTTGGAGTCTTTTAGAAATGCCCACCCTAGAAGCTGTGTGGAAAGCATTATAGGTACTGAGAGTGGAGAGATGAAGGCAAACTGGGGGCTCTTATAGAGAATATGGGAGGTAATGGTGTTGGCATCTGGGAGAAAGGGACATTCTGCACTCTACTGTGTTGGTCTAGAACAGGCAGAGCTTAGTGGTGGTTGTAGATGCACAGATGACCAGGGAAAGGTGGACCAAGGTGCTTTTGAAAGTGTTGACTTGTCCAGCTACAGTGAGAATATTTTCTGCTTTGGAGGAAAGGAATAAAGCTGGAGAGGACATAAAATTTTGTTCTTTTTCCCAAATGACAGTGGGAAAAGAGAGGTTTCTCGAATAGCTGAGTAGTATTTATAAATTATTTATAGTCTGGGAATTGTCTTTAAAAGAAAAATGGATAGGTCAGCTGATAAAGCTGGCTGGACATCCTGGCTTTCCTCCTCCCCTCGGCAACTGTGAGATTCCTGACTGTGCCCAGCAGTCCGACTTGATTGGTGCACTGGAAAAGCCGATTGATACCATCAGACTGGTTATCATGAAAGGCTGGCTCAGCCTAGTTTGCTGTAGTCTCACCAAGTGTTCATTCTGAGCTGGCTTCCTCCATTCAATAACCTATGGGCAGGTGACATTCTGAAAGTCAAGGGAGTGTAGAGTTTTAAAACATAACTTGAGATCAGAGTATCTCAGAAAACATCTGAAATAGTTGGGACCAAGAAGAGAGAGCAGGAAGCTAAGTTTATAGCCTAAATTACACTTTAGTCATTCCCTAAAGCAGACTTATTTACAAACCTCTTAGAGACAGTTTTTCTAAGCATTGACAACTTCATTTGAGTATGTAATAGCCTTCATTCACAGTCCAGACCCCACCCCCACGATCCACAGCTACTAAGACAACGATATCAAATGAGCTTTATACTAAGTGCTACTATTGATTAGAAGAGGATGCCAGAAGCATCCTACTCAGGAAGGGTCCAGGGTCATGTCTAAGCTCGGCAGGATTGATAACTCATGTCTGCAATGGGTATGAGAGGGGAACATTTTTCTGTCCACTTGTTTTAAGATGTTTCAATTATAATTTAGTCTAAGTGAATTATAATCAAATTTCCATAGACAGTTCTGGGAATACACTCTTTTTTTCTGTTTTATGCCTGGAACAGGATATTACATATAACAAGTGCTTGATAAGTATTTATCAAATGAAAGAATAATATTTGGGTATAGTTTTTAAAGTTAAGGTTTGAGGATGTATCATATAGATTCCATTATGTCAGAGTCCCTAAAGGCAGGGCAAAGTTCTAGGTAGTGACATAAATACCTTGATCATCTTTCCTTGGTATTCACAGCCAATGGCTGAGGCTGACTGTATTGAGCGTGCTCAGGCAGACTCACTCTTGAAGGTAGTATGCCTCTGCATGCAAGCTTTGAACTTAAGGGTCCTGACAGGCTTTGTTTCCTCCTAGGTTGCCACGGGTCTGCCTTTGAGTTTCTTAATACATAATCTTTTTCTCCAGTAAAAGCGTGTTTAATCTCATGTTGGTTTTGTGGAGCTGAACAGAATTGGAAGAGCCCTCTTAACTCCACAAAATGCCAGTTGGGCATCCAAGGAATGTCACCCTCATCCTTTGTAGAAGGCACAGTAGGAAACAGATTGTGTCTCTTGAATGCTCACTGGAGAGAGGCAGCACAGCTAAGAACGTCAGTTCTTATTTTTTAAATGACTTGAGAAAACATTCTAAGAATTAACATGCTACTATCTTTATAAATATCTTCATTTTCATTACTATACAACACACCAAATGGCATGCCATCAATGGCAAGGCACCCATCTGAAGCTCAACATAATGAGCTCTGTGGTATCTAATTCTACTTGTCTTTGCATATTCATAAGAGTCTTTTGGTTTACCCCACTCCCAAGTCAAGTTATTGCTCATACATTTCATGAGCTCTGTACCAGGCAATATGCATTTTCTGTTCACAGCCCTAATTTCTATTGAGTATATAGTCTTTGTGACTTAGGCATTAGACTTTGTCCTGGAACTTTGAAATGTTGTGGAATTCTCCTCTTTCCTTGCTAGAGCCCTTCTAGGACTATATCTACCATCTACCATGATCATTCATTTACTCTGTTCATCCTACCATCTGTGTTTTCCCTGACCCTTAATCTAGTTATTTCCAGAGGTATTAATGTATATACAATCTAAAATTAATCAATCAATAGTTGCCCTTACACACTTCCAAACCAGAAATCTGGGTTAGGCCAATTTTACTCATTTGAGAAGAACCACTGAAGATGAATTTTGTCTCGATAATTAGCATCAGCAGTACAAGCTTGTCATTCATTGGTGATCTTTCAATGCACATTCCTGGAACATCACCCCTATGACAGATGCCATGATCAGTATCAGTGAGAACAGAGGTCCTATGCATCAATTTGGGGAAGGATATCTTAGGCTTTGAGAGTCTCAAAAATACCTTTTCTATTTACTTCTGTGAGAAATGAATGCTTTCAGTGCCTTTAAAATTGCTACCACCATGATTTCTCTTGTAACACATGATCATTGCCTGTCAAGTGCTCTGAAAATGCAGGAGCCAAATTCCCTTCAGAAATTCACCATGATGCGCTTAACCTTTGGCATCCTTGGTAGGGAATGGCTTATGCGTGGCTACTCCTACAACTTTGTGTGGCTGTTTCTACAACTAGGTTGTAAGAGATCTAGGAGCTGTGATTGCAAACAATCTCTCTCTCTCTCTCTGCTGCACATATTCCAGTTCATACAAAAGGAAAGGACCCCCGTCTTTCCCCAAGAGTCAGAGGCTCTACCTGCCTGCTGTCTGAGAAGCTATATGCAGAGCTCATTGCTCAAGCAGTGGCCTTTCCTGGTCAGAACTGCTCAGGGCTACAGTCACTACAGGGATATGCTTCACCCCAGGGAGTTCAATTCAAGAGCTGACAATGGGAACCTTGCACTGGTGACTTTACATCCCTTCCTCCCCCTCTTTCTCTGTCTCTTTCCTTTGTCTTATGCTCTTTCTTCTCACTCTTCCTTCCTTCCTTCTTGAGTTGTTTTACTCCTTTCAAATCCTCTCCCAGGCAGCATAGCAACCTTTCTTGTCTTGAAACAGTTTGATTATCCTAAATAATATTAGTAGCCCCTAGAAGATTTTGTTTTCTTACAGTTTTAAGCAGTTCTATTTACTACTTTAGTTATTAAAGCTCATAATATTAAATATGTATGTTATTTACTGCTTCATTTTTAAATAAACACAATGAACCATAGTATAGGCAAAATAACATACTTCTTATTGAAAATTACCATATCAAAAAATTTTAAAGAGTGGAGAGCACCATTGTTTCACAGTTTTGCAAATGTCAGTATTGTCTGGCTCAGAGGAAGCCAGCTGGCTTTTCATATCTGAGTCTGCAGTCTGTCTACGACAATATCACACTCCCTGAGATTACCCCCTCAGAGAGAATTAAAGCAAAAGAGGCAGATAGCACTGCAGTGCTTTAATGAAAATCTTGTGGATCTTGTGACCTCCAGAAAGGGTCTCAGGGACACCTCCCAAGTATGCATGGCCATGTTTTGAGAACTCTTGTCCTAGGTTTGGGACAGAAATGATCCAATATCTTCCTTACCATAGAGGAAAGACACAAAGGGTGATTTCCATGCAGTGCCATCCAGGTTATGCTGGAGATAGCCAGAGGTTGTGGGAGGACATGGAAGGGGATCTAACTCAGTCTCACGATGCATCTTGGGAGAGAATCAGAGTCCCTGGCTCAGTTGCTGCCTAAGCAGAGCTAAACTGAACAGGCAAGAACACAAGGATTCTTATGAAAACTGGAATGTTCTCATCAGCTGTGCTGTTCTCAGAACTAAATATGAGAATGACCCAGCGTATTTGGCTTTCAGCTTTAATATCATGATATATTGGAGGGGGGAGCATTTCTTTTTACCATTCTCTCTACCTCTGATATCCTTTCCCTTCTAAGCCAGAGCTGAAGAAACACAGATAACAGCTCCCATAAATAAGAAGTGAAATTGGCCTGCCAGTGTTTTCTTTCTGAAGCACTGAGAGGCAGGTGAGTACTTTGCAGTGAATATACTGTAAACCAGATAATTGCCATCCATCTTCTCGAACATCTCAGGATCTAAGGCATGGGATGGAATTCACAATAAAAATGTATCATGCACATTGGATCTTTTCTAGAACAAAGTTGACGGTGTAAGCCACAAAGGTTTTATTTATTAGTTTGCCAGTAGAGAAATGAAAATATCGTGTCTTTGCCTAAGGTTAAGAAGAATCCACATTCCCAGCCAAGCCTCTGCCTCAGGTGGAAGCTATCATTGTACAGACTCATCTTGGCTGAGCTTTAGTGGCTAGGTATTTTAGCACTCCTATTGAGGGCTAACATGTGCTTGTTTAGATCTAGCTAACATCTACACTTAGTTAGTTTTAATAGAGATGAACCTCACTGACATGCATTTTAATAGCAATGGCTGACCTTTCCGAGAAAGGATGAAAGTCTGTCTTAGGACTGTTGCATTTTTCTCCTCCCTGAGTTGCCTGCTTACTGGCCTCCCTATAGTTTCTGATTTGCTAACCCCTGAGAATGTTCAATGCATGAATCAATTCCTGGAATAAGCATACATATCTTTGCCCCCTCCTCCCTTTCTTCTCCATAATATTATATAGATTGCACAATGCCAGAATATATGTATATATGCAGATTTAGACATAGACAGTTTTCTGCATCCCTGGGCTGTCCTAACTGCCATTCGGGCAGCATTTGGTTTTGGCGATGTTATCTTGTTATGCCCTACTAAGCACTTGATCCAAAGCTTGACCCACAGGAAATGGAAATAAATTCCTGCTGGTATGCTTAACTATAGTTAGGAGGAAGAAGCTGGAATGGAAATATGATCTCTTCCATTAAGGGACCATGAATGTTTGTATCCTTTAAACTTTCTGGATCTCTATGCCCTTGTCCATGAAGTAAGACTAATGCTGCCCTCACACAAGGTAGTAGGGTAGATTTAGGCAGGTGTTGCTGTGAATCCTAGCACACAGTAGGTCTTCAGTAGCATCAGCTTCTGATTAATTACATGATGGCTCTGGTCTGATTCTGGCAATAACAGAAGAGGTTTAGACAATTATCTTCAGGAGCATAAATTTGAAAGTAAGTTACTGTCGGGTTTTAGGAGTTCAAATGTTTAAAATGCAGTGAAGTATGAGATATTGAAGTAATAACAATCTTGGGGAATTACAGATATAACAATTTAGTGCACACTTTAGTCCAATAACGTTGTTCAGTAGGTAAGACGTTTTGTGTGGAAAAATGAGCTGGTTCCTGCAACTGAAGAGGGACGTAAAGCAGTGCAGTGTCCCCCACTCCTATTCTACCCCATCCCTCCCTGAGCAGCTCCTGGCCTCCTTCAGGGACTCTGGTTTTTCCAGGCCCTGTGAAGTAAGGCTTCTTTATTCAAACAAAGACTTCAATTACAGAGTATCTATATTGGGGGGCATCCTAAACCTTGTCTCTGCCTTGATCTCAAGCTGTGGATTTGAGCCGTCTTAGGGACCTGTGAGGTGTCATGCACCTTTGAGCCAGATTTGGCAGTTGCTCTCCTAACAAGCCTGTGGGGTTGTGGTTTACCTTTCTTGTGTGAAGAAGAGAGTTGAAAGATTTGGTGAAGGTATTCTGTTGTTATGGAGCACTAGAAATTTGAAACTAGCACGGATTCTGTCTCACTCTGAGCAACTCACTCAATTAACTTTTTCTGTGCTAGACAGGAAGTTTCTAATTTTACGAGGTCAATTTTTGTCAGTGGTTGGCCTTACTTCTGGAGTGAATGTCGTCCTATTCAGAAAGTTTCCCCCTAGCCTCATCTCTTACAGGGTCCTGTGGATGATTTCTTTTGGCACTTTCAGTATTTTGGAGTTCACTCTGAGGTCTTAGATCCATCTGGCGTTTTTCAGTTTTGTGTGTACTGATAGATATGAGTCTAATTCCGCTCTGCATGTGGACATCCGGTTTTCCCAGCACCATTTGTTAAAGATGCTTTACTTTGTTTATTTGGGTTTTTTTTTTCTCTCTTTCTCTAGCACATACTTTGGCCTCTTGGTCAAATAGCAGATGGCTGTAGTTGCATGCATTCATGGTTGGGTCTTCTGTTTTGTTCTATTAGTCTACATGTCTGTTTTCATGATACGTGCTTTTATTACTGTGGCTGCATATTATGGATAGGAATCTGGTAAGGTAATCCCTCCAGGTGCTTATGGTCATATTGACTTTGGATATCTAGACTCCTTTGTGGTTCCCTATTCCCTCTAGGGGAATTTGCTTATTTCTGAGAAGAATGTCATGGGAATTTTGATTGGGATTTCATTGAATCTATACATTTCAGCACTCCTTCCATTCTACCTTGGGGTCAATTCAGGGTGAACTTTGATTAATTGTCCAAGTGTTTTGTATAGAGACAAGCTCAAAACTCACAGTTCTAACAGTATATATAACATTAGAATGTATACATTTCTACCTTTCTTCATATCCACTATTTATGTGGGATAGTGTCATCTTGTTATTACTAACTGTGGTTGTTTGAATATGCTTGGCCCAGGGACTCTCACTATTAGGAGGTGGTGCCTTGTTGGCATAGGTGTGGACTTGTTGGAGGAAATGTGTCACTGTATGGGTGGGCTTGGAGATCCTCTTCCTAGCTGCCTGGAAGCTAGTCTTCTCCTGTTTGCCTTTCAATGAAGATGTAGAACTCTCAGCTCCTCTAGCCCCTCATCGTCCTGGATGCTGCCATGCTTCCTGCTTTGATGATTATGGACTGAACCTGTAAGCCAGCTCCAATTAAATGCTGTCCTTTATAAGAGTTGCCTTGGTCATGCTGTTTGTTCACAGCAGTAACACCCTAACTAAGACACTAACACGCAGTTAACAATTTTGAAAGTGCTCAATACGCTACACAATTATTTGTGGACAGAATAGAAAAGATGAGAGGAAAACACAAATAGTGGGTAAGTTGATGAAAAGAGAGAAAGGGGAGAGGTGGTGGTGGGGATAGAGCAGAAGGGAAAGAGAAGGTCCACCTTCAGGAAAAGCCCCCTACCAGCTGAGGGTTAATGACTTAGCCATCCTTCCCACAATACTTCCAACACATTTAAAGCAGTGTAAATAAGACTCCTTTCTTGTGGATTTTAGCATGTGTGAGCTATGCACATGGAGTTCGGATTTAAAACGCTTTAATTGGTAACTTCCAGCAGAGCACATTGCCTCTCATTAACTGACAGGGTTACCTTAAGGCTTGCAACACATCCCCTCTTTGTATCTGGGTGATGTTGGATACCTATTGTAATCAGACATTGCCCATGTGCCATCTTGGAGGTGCCTAGAAGGTAAAGGAGTGCCTGCTTCATTGACCAGTGATTTCTAATATCCTGGAAACTGTCGGGAGCTACAGACCTCCTCAAATCCAAGAGGCTGCTTACCCTCAAGGCTTAGCATGGTTCATGGAGAAGAATGCTAGGAAGGGGCTAGTAAATATGCATTAGGCATGAGATAGGCAGAACAGGGTGATATGGAAGTACAGAGGGCTATGCGGGATTTAGAGCCTGACTTAATCTGGAAGGATGGACAGGCGGAGTGAGAGGCAGGGATTTGAGGAGAGGAAGAAATGAACACAAATGAGTAGCATCAGATGGCTATACTTTTCTGAGGGAAGCTGGTGAAGGAGCCCAGGACTGAAAAATCTAGCAAATCTTTTCTAGACAGCACCATTCTGAAGCAGGCAAAGAAGTACTTTTTTTTTTTTTTTTTAATGTGACCATATTTATTGTAAGGAATCATTGCAAGAAGTGACACCCACCAAAAACCATTTTAAGAAGAAAATAGTGGTTTTAAAAAGAACTAATAGTTTTAGTTCATTCATAATCAGGCTGGTGTGCATTGAAGAGGAAGCTGGGCACAGGGCTGGGAAGCAGAGTGGATGGTTGCCTTCTATAGCTCTCCATTTAGGGTGGATGCAGCCTTCCTCTCTAGGACCACACCCTAATCTTATATCCTCTTAGAGGTTGGCTTCCCTGATTTAAGTGAGCTCTCAATTTCCCCCAAACCTTGAGTGATCATTCCATGAATGTCGGCTCAAACTCTTTAGAAACTTCAGTGTTGTATGCTCATCCGCAAATAAATTATAGTTTCTGAGCCTCAAAATTTTCATGATACAATCAGCCTAGTCTTTGACATCTATCCATTTCCTCGTGGATGTGATGGCCACCCTGGCTTAAACAGCTATCTGAAGATCAGACCAGAAGGTGAACTGGGACATGGCATGCAACAGACCAGTTGGCAATGAGTACACCATAGTAGACAGAGTATAGTTAACCCTTTGAAAGCTTTTGCCACCATAAACCATACCTTATACTCAGCTTTACACAGGAACTGATATTAGAGTTCTGAGAGCTAATAGTTTCTGGGCAGATAACTTAATGTTAGAAGGAGAAAGTGTCAAAAGGTAACTGCCAGGCCCCCCTCTCCCCCCAGCCACAATGCTTTGCTGCTTTTGGGAGCATTAAAATGCTTTTTCAGAGGTAGAAGCAAAGAGAGGAGCATAGCATGCTCCCATGAGAAATGCTCTGTGCTCCAGTTAAAGAAGCATTGGGTGGTGAGACCTAATTTCTCTGTAAATGGAGCGCAAACATTACACTGGCGCCCCTCCTCCTCCAATTGCAAAGACACAGGTATTTTGCAAATTCTGAAACATGGAGAAGAGACAGGACAGGCAAGAAGCAGACCTAAAGGGACAGGATGTGATGGGCCACCCTCCAAAAGGTGTGTGCAGCAAACAGGAACACTACCCTGTGGGAAATGATACAAGGTCAATTCTGATGTTACATCTAAACCAGGCCATGCGTGAACGGACTGGCCTTGGCATATGGAAACAAACAGGCAAAGTATTTTGTTCAAGGTTCCAATGGTACAAAAGGGGAGTGAATGAATAATCCCAGTCAGGCTACAAGCATCAATTACCTATGTTTTGTTCCTGGATAGGAGGTAGTTCATCGATTTCCCAGGGAGCCAGAATTTGGAAGTAGCTTATGAATTATTTGTTTGTAAATGATTTCTATATTATGTGGATGCTTCCTGGCAGTTCACCCTAGTGGTTAGCCTAGATCCTCCTGTTCTCTGGCCAAACACAACTACACACATCTCTGTAGCATCCTAAGTGCTTTACCCATAGCTCCCTTACCTGATATCCTCCCCCTCATTTGTCCCTATTTGGTTTATACTCTCTCTTCCCCCTTCTCCCTCTTCCTTTCCCTTTTCCTCCCCCTTCCCCTCCTCTCCACTCTCCCTCCCTTCCTCCCCCTTCCTCTCTCCCCATCCCTTCCTCCCTCCCTTCTTCCTTCTCTCAGTCTGTCTGGTTTTGTTTCTGTCCCTGATATTTTCTGTCCTCAATAATCTTCTGTCCTCTCATTCCTTTCTCTGTCATCTGTCTGTCTCAGATAATTTCATACCTATATAATATGGATTCTGATTATTATAACCTACCCGATCTCCCTTCTGCCCCAGTATCCATTCACTTTCTTATATGTCTACTTCCTGCATACATGACATTTTTCCTGTTACTGTTGTTGATCTGTTTCATTGTTTGTTTTATTTTGTGTTTTCCTTGAGACCCACTGATTTTCACCAGGATCGCTGCATGACCACAGGTTCATATCTGCCCATCAGAGTCCTCATCCTGGAATAAATGCTGTCTTACTGTGTCTGGTTTGGTGCTCTGATATTTTTCTTTAGCTCAAGTCTGTTTCTTCTTGCTTGTCCTTTTTTTACATGGTAGTTATCATGCATTCTCTCTTAAGCCGACAGTCCTTTGAGGATAAGACATGTATTCTTGCTCCACATAGTGAGGCGAGGTCTATACAGAAAAAGATTCGCCCTTTTAACTGTTGCTCCATGCGTTTTGAAAAATGACCATGTAAATGCTGTAACCACCGCAATCAAAATAGAAAGCAGCTCTCTCATCCCAGCAAGCTCCTTGTCCCATCCGTCCTTACACTTTTGCATTTCTAGAAATTTAGAGAATGATACCAAATAGCATGCCGCCTTCCTGTTTGACCTCGCTCACCAATGAGTGGTTTGGAAGTTGACCCAATTCCCCCAGGTATCAGCATCTGATCTATTTATATTGCTGTGTGAGTGTCCATTATCTGGACACACCCATTGGTTTTCAGTTTGACAGTATCTTGAATAAAAGCTTTATGATCATATTGAGGTCTTCTGTGTAGTTATGTCTGAATTTGTCAAGAGTAAATCATATAGGATTAGAATTACTGGATTGTAGTTTTATAAAAGCAAACAGAGTCCTAACTAAACTGTTTGTATCATTTTTTTATATCACTTTGCATTCTTAGTAGCAGCAATGAGAATCCCAGTTGCTCCATCTGAGTGTGGAACTGCCTCCTTCGCTGCAGCCACTTGAGTAGCAGAAGGCGGAGACCCTACTGTACCTTTAATGTAAATGCCTCTGATATCCCTCGAGCCTGGGTATCTCTCCATGTTCATAGTTTATCTTTATATATTTATTTGATGACAGCTCTGTTTAGTTGTTGGTCATTTTTATTAGACTGTTTATCTTCTTCTCAGAGAATTCTGAATATTGTTTATATAGTTTGGATCCAAGCCTTTGATGTGATATGTTCTCTAAATAATTTCTTCCCTTCTGTGGCTCTTAAAAATTATTTTCCTGAGGAATGATTTATTTTAAAAGAAGCTTGTTATTTTATAATATTTTATTTACCAATATTTTATTTTATCTGGTATATTTCATGTCCCTTTTAGTAATCTAATCCAAGTACACTAGAGTGGTTTTTTTTTCTGGTTTTTCGAGACAGGGTTTCTTTGTGTAGCCCTGGCTGTCCTGGAACTCATTCTGTAGACCAGGCTGGTCTTGAACTAAGAAATCCACCTGCCTTTGCCTCCCAAGTGCTGGGATTAAAGGCGTGTGCACCACCACTGACTGGCTCACTAGAGTGTTTTTTTTTTTTTATACTTTCTTATAATAATTTTATAATTTTAATTTACATGCATAGAGCTATGTAAGTTCTGTTTAGAGACAATTGTTATGGATGAGGTATAGTAAGATTGAGATTAAGTTTGTTTTTAGGTGTACAAATATCTTATCCCTCAGGAGCATTTAATGAAAAGTCTATCCATTCCTCAATGAATCCTTTGTGGGTAGTGGATTCCCCCCTGAGATGTGTTTGTTACTGGACTTAGATCTTTCCAATGAGCTAGATGCCTACCTATTTATCAATGCCTGCACTATCTTGATTCCACAGCATTTCAATAATTCTTAATATCAAGTAGTATAAATATCCCAACTTTGTTCTTTTCAAAATTATTTTGGCAATTTATCTTTCTTGTTAACATGGATTTTAAATTTTGATAATAAAAATTCCTGTTGGTACTTTTTAAAGACATTTAAACTCTATCCCTTGTTTCCTCTCCCAAGTCCTGAGATGGTATCCATACAGTTTCTTTGGCTCTATAGGTCAGTTCTGGGGACATTTAGCCATGTTTCTATTGAGACTCCTAATTCATGAACACTGTCTCTACATTCAGGTCTCTGAATTCACTCAGCAGAAGCCTGAATTTTAGAGCACAGAGGCCTCACATGCATTTTGTGAGAGTTATTCCTAAGGGTTTTGTGGGTTTGATACTATTATAACAGTACTGTTTATTGGCAGTTTCCCTTATACTTAGTACCCTCAAATGGTGCTTTTATTTTATTGTGTTGTTTTATTGACTGTTTCTTAGGACTTTACAGAATGCACTTCTTAAGTCTCATTGGAATGTGTCAGCATACAGAGGCTTGAAACTGGAGATCAAGTTTGCGTGTGTGTGTAAAAAGACAGTTTCACCTTTTCCATTGCAAACTGTTTCTTTTTCTTATTTATTGGATTGGTTTGAACCACCAGTAAAATGTCATCGTAGCTGAAGAGTAGACATCCTTAAATTGTCACTGTCTATATGAAAAAGACGTCCAGTCCTTAGCATTAAGCATGACGTTAGTTTTAGGATGTGGAAACATTGTTTAGCAGATTGAGGAATCTACTTGTCGTTTGATAGATATATTTATATATAGATTATACAGAGATGTTGAATTTTTTTCCAATTTTTAAAATTAATTTCCCTATTATACTCAATGCTCAGAATGCTTTCTGTATAGTTTATGGCTAGTGTATGTGTGCATGTGTACATATACATGTGTGTGTGTGTGTGTGTGTATGTGTGTGTGTGTATGTGTGTGTGTCCAGGCTAGATATCCCTGAGAAGGTGAGGCCAAAGTTCAGGTATGTGGAAGCATTAAATTGATGGGGAGCTTATGTTTATTGGTGTTTGAATGATAATTGTATTACATTTACCTAAACTCTTTCTTGAATTTTTCATAAATGACTTGAGAAATAAACATCTGTTTTATAAGCAGGGAATAGATAAAGGTGGAATTATTTAAAAGTTTATACACCACTGAGTAGTGGGGAAGTCCCTGTTCATTTCTCAGTAGAAATCTAACTCAATTATTAAGGTCATAGAACAAAAATGTCTAAGAAAGAGGCTGCTTCCAATATGTTGCAAGGCTAAAAGAATCTTGATCCACATAATAAGAGAATAAGGGATCCATTTGATTTCCACTGAGTAGATGTTATTCTTGAAATGACCACTGAACTGCTAAGTAAAAGTAATTCATTTACAATTTTAGGTGTACTAAATAGGCAATACCTGCCTTAGCTCTGTGTCTTAGTTACTTTACTATCATTGGGATAAAACACTGTGGCAAAGGCAACTTATAAGAAAATATTTAATTTGGACTTATAGTTTCAAAGGGTTAGATGGTGAAGCAAAGGGATAGTGGAAGTAACAGCTGTGAGATGACATCTTAGTCAGTAGGCTGGAAGGAGAGGGGGAAGGAGGGAAGGAGAGAGGGAGAGAGAGAGAAAGAGAGAGTGAGAAAGAGAGCAGAGAGAACAGAGAGAGAGCAGAGAGAGAGTGAGAGAACAGAGAGAGAGAGTGAGAGAGAACAGAGAGAGAGAGAGAGAGTGAGAGTGAGAGAGCAGAGAGAGCACAGAGGATAGCAACAGAAACATACTTGGGGTAGCATGAATCCTTTGAAGTCTCAAAGCCTTCCCCAAGTAACCACACCACCTCTAACAAGGCCACACCTCCTAATCCTTCTGAAACAGGTCTACCAGCTGGAGAACATTTATTAAAAACATTAACCTATAGAGAACAGTCTCATTCAAACCATGACACTATTAATGGTTATTGGTTTGCAACGCTATGGATTTGCTCTATAGACAAAACATAGACATTATTTTTGTTTACATATAAAGATGAAAACATCAGTCAAACTTGAAAAAAAAAACAAGAAGATTTGAGGAAACTATAATGTGGGGGAAAAGACAGACAACTCCATGCATGTTTGCCTTTTTATTTTCCAAGTGGGACAGTTAAGCCCTTTTGAGTCCCAGTTCCTCTCCTGTGAAGTGAGATACAAATTCTCACCACTGTAATTGTTGTAAGGCTAATGAGCCTTGGCTGGCAAGATGGCTCAGTGGGAAAAGGTACTTGCTGCCAAGCATGAGAACCTGAGTTTGACTCGCACAACTCAGGCAGTGGAAGGAGAGAACTCTCTGTTGTGCTCTGAACAGCACACATGGACTACGGCACAAGCATGCCCACACATGTAGATACACTAAATAAATAGATAGATGAATAAATGAATGTAAAAGAGGATTAGTCAACCCATAGGCATGAAATGCCTATAATGAAGTAGCCATATGACTGATAGCAGCTATGACAAGAATAAAGGAAGGCAGACCTGTAGGTAGAAGGAAATCAGCCTTCACTGATGAGGGAGCAGCATCAGTTTTCAAGTTAGTCTATAAACCCCCTACCATGCAGATGCTAGCCCTGCCCAGAGGCCACAGGAATCTGAATAATGAAAAGACAGAGGTTTTGAATCCAGCTCGGGATATTTGAGTGACAGGATGTCTTGTGTGTGACATCATCACCTGCATCTTGTAGTTGAAGGCGTTGAAATTCTGAGAGGCTCCTTGACTCACCTATTACCACCCAGAGGTGATTAAGCCAGAGTTGAAACCTGAAACATGCCTGCATTGAGCCAGGTGGCACAGTGGATCCAAAACTCTAGGTGAACTCCTGGTGTCTGCTTGTTACACATTTCTAATGAGTAGGCCCCTAGGTTTAATTAAGGAAAAGGGAGATTAATTGTTTCTCCCAACAGCTGCAAATTATTTACATTGCATTTGTGTTGATGGCTAATAAAAGAGCAAAGGAGTAGAGGACAGCCCGGAATGGCTGTAATTCTTACGGAGTCCATAATGAAGTGCAGGTCTGAACGACGGAATATAAGAATGGATGAGCCTACTGCCCCATGCATACCTGAAATGGGCAGAGCTGCTCTCTGCTCTGGGAAGGATTCAATCAGCAGAAATGGATCTCAGGGGCTCAGACTCCAGACTAGCTTGGCACATATCCCTCCCCCAGCAGACTGCCAGCCACTCTGTTTGTGGCTGCTGGGGAATGAGTGAGAAACAGAAAGATGGAGGGATGGTGATTTAGGTGTGGTCCCCCACCAATCCCCACCAAGAGCTGGGACAGCTCTTAAATGAACTTTTGATGGATGATGGATTGGGAGAGGGAAAGGGCAACAGAATTAATCTCAATTCTCTGAGCTCTTGACTTTCCTTGGCTACTGAAAAGTTGGTATAATCCATTACAATAATGTGGTATTCCACGAACTTTCCCAGGAGAGCTGTGAACAAACATGTGCTCACCCCAGGTGGGGCAGCAATGACAGGCCAAAGTAACTATCTCTATCGTAGCTAGCCTGGTGAACTAATGAATGTATTGAGCTTACTTGTAGCACCACACATGAGGGTGTACTTCCAGTAATGTGTGACCCTCCCCAAACAATCATGTCACCAAAAAGTCTCACCTCAGCATGGATGAAGACTCCTCCATGGCTGTGTAGGTAGAATATCCATCCCCTCAGTTAGTCTTTCACTCTCCACACTAGGACCTTTAGAGATCACATGTCGCTAGGGCAGGATTCCATGGCACAAGGAGGGGTTCTATGAGGTCATAAGAATCTTTGGTGAGAGTCTCATGACATGCCTCCCGTGAGGGAACCTCAATAAGCCCAACATGAGGGATTCCTGTGTGTAATCACACCTTCTTTCATTTAAATGGTCATGGCTGTCATGCTCTGAGGACAGCATTCTGCAATGAGTGTCTGTTATATGTGTGAAATAAAAAATGTATTTTTGTGTTTGTGAATATCTTTGGTATAGGGCGACATGCTAATTTTTTTGTCTACTATGAAACATGTAGTCATCTTCAGAAAGGCACTCTTTGTAGAAACCTTTTCTTTACTCTTTTTATAATGATCACACCTATTTTACAGATTGCCATGGGGAAGATATATGACCACTACCTGGAATCTATTGGGCAGAGGGTGAGGGTTGGCCATACTAGGGTGGTGTGTTATTTTGCTTTTTTAAAGGTGCCTGCTTTGTCTTCTTAATTCTGTTGGTATATAAGAAGGATTTAAAAGAAAGACCAAGAACTTTGTAGTGGAAGGAGCACTGTTGAGGGGGAGTGTTGACTGGAGAGGGAAGGATGTCTTCTTGTAAGGAGCTAAAATGTAGATATCTAAATGGCATTACAGGGACCAAATAAAAATTAAACAGCATTCCCTAAGGAGATGAATGGTTTAA
Organism: Mastomys coucha; assembly: GCF_008632895.1. Lineage (NCBI taxonomy): Eukaryota > Metazoa > Chordata > Mammalia > Rodentia > Muridae > Mastomys > Mastomys coucha. The sequence goes on along the minus strand of NW_022196906.1, from coordinate 91,371,268 downwards.
TGGTGGACGTTGGATATTCACCAGAGATGTCTACGGGTGAACATACAAAATCTTGTAACATCTTATCTCAAGCTTCTATCCATTGTTAGACCTTGTTAGTATATTACCATTGCTTGGTGTGCATCCCATATAGTACTGTAAACTGACTACCTTCAGAAAAATGGAAATGTACTGTGTCACACTTTTGGATGCTTGATATCTAAAATGAAGACATTGTAAGACTATTCTTCATCTGTTCTCTTGGAAATGATCAGGTAGAAATTCTTATCATGGATAATACCTAGTAACCAGTAGAAGCACAACTCGTGTGTGTGTGTGTGTGTGTGTGTGTGTGTGTGTGTGTGTGTGTTCATGGTGCTGGTACATGTCTCCTGTAAGAGGAGACTAGAGGTCAAGCTTGAATATTATTCCTCAGATACTACCCATCTTATATTATTATTGCATGGGTTCCTTCATTGGGACCTGATACTCATTTACAGTCTGGGTAGCCAGCAAGTCCCAGGAATCCACCTGTCTCTGCCTCCCTAGTTCTGAGATAGAAGCACCGGCCTCCATGCTTAACACTTTACGTAAGATCTGATCTGAGGATCAAATCGATCTTAATGCTTATACAGCAACCACATTACCAAATAAGTTATTTTCCCAGGCCAACTCCAATCTTTCACAGTGTGTTTCTTGTTTGCTTGGCTATCTCTAGGCGAAAAGTTCCCCTAATAGGGACATCAGTCATTATCATTGAAGATCTACCCTAGTATCCCTGTTTTAAAATAGATTATCTCTGTAAAGATTTTATTTCTAAATAAGGAAAAATGTTGAGACATTGGAGGCCATTATGCCAACATAATTTTTGGATACACTGACATTAAACCTGTAGCCCATTAGATATATGTTTAAGTATGCAGTTGATCATTACACAATGTATGATTTGAATTGGTCAGTTTATTGAAGAGATATTTTAATTGATGTATATCAGACAATTTGAATAGTCTTTAAATCATCAGAAATATTCAGTGTTTGTTGAATATTGACATATATACGGGTATATCTTTTATATATGTTTGTGTTAATCTACTAATGACATCTATAGATGGACCGAGTTAAGTTGAGATCAGAATTTACAGCACGCAGTAGAATCTGCTGGTTTCTTAACTGATAATGAATTTTAACTCAGAAACATTTATTAATAGATGACATTAGAAGTTTTAACTCTTCATAACATCATCTATATTGATGCTTATCTTATATGGACCCTGGGTATGCTATTACACTGTGGATATACATCTCTGAATCTTTTCTACATATCAAGTGGGCTAATGTGTTTTATGACCTAGGTTGTTGGGTCTATGATGTGGCAAATATGAAACATTGGTAGTTCTGTTTTACATCAGTTATTCAGATGGCTATCTTTTTGTTTTGTGTTGCTCTCTAGTCAATAAACACAAGCCATGGATTGAGACATCATATCATGGAGTCATAACTGAGAACAACGACACAGTCATCTTGGACCCTCCACTGGTAGCCCTGGATAAAGACGCCCCAGTGCCTTTTGCAGGTAAGATGACTGGCATCTTAGTATGCACAGGCAGGACTCACTCTGGAGGCCTAATGTCAAACCTCCACAAAGCTGAGCTAGAACTTAAAAGCTATTGTTGCCGCCCTATGTGCAGATGGCCTGTCGTTTTCATGATGCGTGTCTCTTCTTATTGCAAGTGTGGACCTTTTATCTCCTTATGGTTATTCTCCTTAACGTTGCTTCCTATGGGAGACCCATGTTTCTTTTTTTGTGATTACTTTTGCTGTTTTTCTTTTCTTTGAGACAGAGTCTCTCTATGTAACTAACTATCTTGGAACTAGCTATGTAGGCCAGGTTGATCCCAACCTCACAGAGATCAGCCTCTCTCTGTCTCTGTCTTCTAATTACTAGGACTGAAGACTTGTGCTACATGTCTGTTTTTGTTCTTCTAAGAGGTGATAAATAGCTGAGATGGCCCCTGGAGTTGGAGGAGTTGGACTGGTGAAACGGCTTGGAAGAATTTTGCTCCTAGAGAGATGGCCCATAGACATGACAAAATGTGGAAATCACTGTCCCCACTAGCAACATAACACATGGGGACTTGTTTCTTGGTAGACAGGGAAGAAAAGGAAAATAAAAAGTATCAAAAAAAATGTTGCTAAAGGTAGGATGGCACTGTGCCCATGAATGTGGATTTTAGAGGAAGAATTTAAAGTCAGGAGGACTTTGCCCTTTGTGCTTTCTGGCTAGAAAGATTTCTTGTGTCTTCAAGGCTATTACTGCCCTCACCCTGATGTCCTGCAAAGGTCAGACTCCAGAAAAGGTGTGTGTAGGACACTGCACTATCACCTGCTTCCATGGATTTCTATAAAGATGAGGAAAAGGGCAAAGCCTTGGGTAGGAGGCCTTAGACAACGAATGTCTGAGGATGCCTGAATCACGAGGAATATTGTTAACATTTTATAACTGTCAAGAGAAAGACAGGAAATTTAATGAAGGTTTTCAAGACCTCTAGAAGATTGCTTTATGATGGATGGGTGCCAGGCAGGGCTTTTCACCATGATGAAGTCTATTTTTTCTGACAGTTTGTCTGTTACATTATGAGCTACTTGGGCAGAAAAAAAAAATGACTCTTTTGCACTTTTAAGAGAGATGCTCTGTGAAGGCCTTTTATTCATTACAGAACATTATAAAGTCGGGAGTGATGGGCTGGGTTAAACTCAGCCTTATGTGACGATAAGCCCATACGCACTCCCACAAAGGGGGTGGGAGACTCTTGGAAGGCTCTGTCTATACTCTGTGTAGAATGGTAACTACCAAGGGCACCTAACTATGACTTCTGTGCTGTTTAAGGTTGGGGAACACTCAAACACCTTCTCAAATCCTCTAACCAAATGACATGTAGAAGTATGACTCTCAGGCCATTTTTTTTTCTACAAAGGATGAGTTTCTATCTCTACCTTTCTTCAACAGCCTGGAGACAATCTACCTCCCATTTCTTCTGGGCATAACTAATGTGGTCGTGGGGTTAACCAATGCCTTTAACAGTGTCCGGAAATAAGATTTTTGAAGGAAATATCAGCAGTTTGGGTCATGGAACTGTTTGGTTTGGCATAGGTACATTTAGAAACATAGATTTATTATAAAAATGCAAAATTGTGATTAATTTCTGCGAATCAGATCTCACATACAGAGAACTAAGCCATACCTTCCTCTGGTTCTTTCTGTTCTCCCTCCCTCTCTCCTTTTTCTCTCCTTCTCCGGTCCCTCCCTCCTCCCCTTTCTTTTGACATAAGAAGCAGCATTTATCTGGGATGGCCTGATTCAAAGTAGATCCCTTGTTGTCCTCAAACCTGTGTTTTCTGGCCCTAGCCATCTGGGTGCTGGAATCACAGAACTGTATCATAACCCCCAATTGGCTCCCTCTTTCATCTATGTGTGAACCCCAGCACCCACCCTTCTCTCACAGTTTATGCACAGAGGCCTTCCCACTGAGCAGGGCTTAGTCTTCCCCATTCCTGTCTGTGGGTTGACCTCTCTTTCAAGCATAAGAGTGAAACTGCTGGCAAACTCCCAGGAAATAAGAGGGTGTCCTTTAGTCACTCCAGTGCTAGGAGGCTGAGGAATCCAGAGATGGGCAATGTGTCTTACTATTCACTATGCCTACCCCTAATGGAACCCTCTTTGTGTCCAGTGGTGAGCAAGGACACAAAGTCTACAGGAAAGTTATATACTCTCAACGGAGAGACCACAATAAAAAGACATTTAACTTCAAGCAAATATGATATTTGAGAGTTTATCTTCATATCAGTTTTCGGGGGTGGGGTGGGGTTACAGACAATTAAATTTTCACCTGGAGACTCACCAAAGCATTTCTTAAGTTGAAGCCCCGTCAAGTGCCTTCAGCTTGAACTTGGATTTGATCAGATGTGCTCACAGTTGTTGAGGCATGTTTTGAAACTGAGATTTTCCCCTCAGCCAAACCCTGAGTAGCTATTTCCAACCAGAGACAATTTCTATACTCCACCTGTTATTTTTGCAGCTGCCTTAAAAAAAGAGATCTGGCTTAATGCATCAAAATATAATCTGCCAAGCTCTTAAGAGTAAAAAATAAAGGTGCTTTTTTACTATAGTCAAAGCTATTTTTCTCAGTATTATTTATGGCCAGCCGTAAGACAGGACACAGACACTAGCCATCCATCCATGCTACGGGCATTTATTTTTAAAACATTTATCTTAAAAAGAAAATACCGAAGATTTATTTCAGATCCCTATCATTCTCATAAAATTGAAAAATTTATATCTGCTTGCTTCATCACCCTCCATGTCAGCTGGAGCTTTTGGTTCCCCTTATCGACCACTCCTGCATTGGGGGTCACTTTTCCCTGCCTTCTGCCTGCATCTTTACTTCCTGTAGAGCAGCTGAATGGAGCTTCGCTCTGTGAAAGACTGTTCCCTTTAAATCATATTTGTTCAACTTTCTTTCTCTTATCTTCTCCTACCTTTTAGGAATTTTAGAAAAAAAATTCTTCCAAAAAAAAATTTCTGTTGAAAACTCATTTAGGATTATATGCTACTCTAAGCAGTGTTCATTTAAATAAAAAGAAAAGCATTGGCTATAGGAAACATGGAAAGTACTGTAAAGTGTACATCAAAAAAAAAAAAAAGAAGAAGTGTACCTTCCCATCACTAGAGACTCAACAATTCAGTAGGCCTCCTTTCAGCCATGTGTCTATTCCTCATTAAAAATTATCACCTCTTGCATTTAATATTAGAATTGTTACTTAGATAACATCAACACTGTAAGTACCCTAATGAATGTTCTAGAGTTTACCTTTTCCCTGTTGGCAATGTATCTATTTATATTTTGTTACAACACACCTGCCTTTCTGAGTCTATTGGCTATGTGTTTTCAACAGTATGATTAATTGATCAAACATTTGCAAGCTCTTGAAACACTTTAGATTGCTCTTCCAAGAGTTGTCTGACTTTGTATTCCCATTCACACCATCTGAATTCTCCTTCTCTGGCTCCCATGTTGCTCACTCTAATGGTGAATTGGTGACAGCCTGGCAGGGCAGCTGATTGTATTAGCTTTAACAGCATTACCTGTGGATGAGCTGGGCTTTCCAGGGTTGCTCTTTGGATGAAATGTAAAGAATGCCATGCCACGTGCTCAAAGTACATTTGTGTTTCCTTCTCCAGCCTTTTCTCCATGCTCATTTTATAGAAGAAATGCATAATTGGCATTGGGGTTAAGCAACTTTCCCAGAATTCTAGGATAGGTGAACTTGTGGCAGAGACAGGAGCCTGTCTTGTGTAGGGTGCTCTGAGTTCCATGTCCTTAGGATTTTGCTCCGAATCCTTGTCCTATTCGATCAGCAAAACCTCCACGAGTCGTCAGCCAGATGTATTATACTTGCCTGGCTTACTTCTCAACTCAGAGTCTGAGCTCTGTAGAGTTGACCTTCTTAAAGAATCAAAATCCTTAAGTAATAATGGAAACCCCATCCATTGCGTGACAAAAAATGATAATGAAAGCCAGCTGGGCACACCGTGAACTTATTAATTTCTACATGTGCCCCACTGAGGCCTGTTAGGAAACTGTGGAGACTTTTAAATTTGAAGGGAATTAGATTGCCTTTCAGAGATCATAGAAGTACTACTCATTTGTCTACAGTGGGCCAGTCTGGACTTGTCTCTTGTAAGGACAGGGCTGCAGAGGATGATCAGGTATAATTGGCTGGCTTCTCGGCCTGGCTGAGTCTCTGAAGGCTGCCTAGAAAATCGTCTAGAATATGATTTGATCTGGTTTGATTAGCTGGTTACCATGCTGGATGTGTTAAGGAGTGTTCTTTCTTTCATGGTTAACTCCATTTTTTCTTCCTATTGAGTTCAGTGTCTGCCTTCCTACCTACCTGTGGACCTGTCCAGGGTCCTGGCTTCCACCTAGGGCTTCATAGCAGCCTAACGGCAGAGACCTTCCAGGATTTAGTCAGCCATGATATCTTATAGTAAGCAGCGAACATTAAGGTCATAAGCATTCATTACTTCTATTATTTTTAGATAGATGAACATCATTGTATACTTTATAATGTATAACATATTATGGTTAAAGTCATATCAATATATTGTAGACTACTTAAATTTAGCTCAATGACAAATACATTACCTCACATAGTGTGATGGTTAGTGTTGTCAAATTGGAAAAATGTAAAATCACCTGGGACATGGGCCTCTGAACATGCCTAAGAGAGCATTTCATAACTGAGTTAATTGAGGCAGGAAGGTCAATGTGAGTGGCATGATTTCATGGGCTAAACCTTGAACTGGATAAAAACAAGGGAAGGAGTCGAACAGGTCGCATGCATTGTGTGCTCTCCATTTCCTGACTATGGGTGTCATGTAGATAGCTGTCACAAGCCCCTTCCACCATGAGTTCACTGCAAGATGGACTGCTAACCTGGGACTGTGAGCTGAAATGAACTCTCTCTCCTCTCAGTTGCTTTTGCCAGTGTATTTTATTAGAAGAGCAGAAAAGAAGCTGAGACACAGAGTTGTCATCTTTTAGTGATAGGATGTTGTACCCAGCCTACTTTCTCCAAGAGTAATATATTATCACAAACTATAGTCACCTTGCTCCATAGTAGATCTCTTAAATGCATTATTTCAATTACACTGGAACTGTGTGTCCTCTGGCCAACATAGCCTCAGCCCCACCAGCCTCTGGTGACCACTATTATATTCTCTACATCTGATATCAGCATTCTTTGAATTCCACCAAAGAGGGAAATCAGCTGCATTTGTCTATTTTTGCTGGCTTATGAGACGCACACTTTTTTTTGCATTTAGGCTGTCTGCACTTGCTAACTTTATAATCTCAGAGTTGTCCCTAAACTCGTCCAAGGGAGCGTTCATAATGGAGGCATTCATAGCACCTACTCCTGGGATTAATATATGGATATAATTAGATATTAATGAAAACTGCCTGGGGCCCTGTCTGGCAGCCAGAAAGTGTCCAATAAATCATAGCTGTGTTAGTCATAGCCGTGGTGATGATGAGGATCATCAGAGTAATTGTGATTCTTGTAATCGTCAATAAACCACAAGTGTTTGCTTCCTCTTTGGTTGATTACAATGGTGCAATTATAATCTGTGATGTTGATGATAAAAGAAAAGGGAAGCACAAGTCTAGAGTGTGTTCTGAGGCTCAATCTAGTCACCCAATCAGATGGTTGACTCAGTTCCTTAGTCGCATGACAGTGTGGAAATGACCAGCTAAATTGGAGTTAGAAGACCGTACAGTTCCATAAATAAATATCAGCTAGCTGGGTAGAATGAATATTCATACATTCTACCCATCATTTATTCCTGCAGAATAACCTATTGCATGCTATATTTGTAAAGAATTGCAAACCATGTACCCTTTTATTATAAATGCACACATACACATACACATACATATGCCTGTCTTTCAGCTGATGGCAATTCAATTCTCACCAGCTTGTGAAAAGGGAGACCCACTCTTATGGTTCTGTTTTGCAAAGTAAGGAAACGGGACTTTAGGAAGTCTAATGAACTTCTCAGGTTCATCTCCCCAAGTCCAAGCTCTCAGGCCTCGGGTCTCTCTCCACTCTGTCAGTTGTCCATTGTGAGAGACTGCAATTACTGGCTTTAGACGATCTAGATGGCATCAGACTCGGGCTTACTAAATGTCAATCTCATACTATGTTCTTTCCTCTTAAGTTCTGTTTGTTTGCTTTGATGTTCGAGAAGAAATGTGCAGTTTAGGAGGTTCGTCACCAGCACTTCCTGTACCTGATAATCTCTTGGTAAAACAGGAACAGGATCTATCACAGAGCCTTCCATAGACAAAATTGAACTAAAGTTTTAATAGCGTCCAGTTATATTTTAGTTAGACCAGTTTCTATGGAGGTAAGTATTACTGCTATTCATTTCTGGCATTTTCATTTTAACCAACCATTGGGGTGTTTTAAGCCAACTTCTAGAAAGATACAAGCAAATATGTTTTGGTGGCTTGCAGAAGCATCACAAGTCACTCAAGAGGTCTGGAACAGAAAGAGACATGAGGGTAAACTTCATCTAGAGGGGCTCCCTCATCTGGTGTTTTCAGGAGTGGCTGCAGGGCCCAAGTCATCTTGCGTCTATGTTATCCTGAGACTCTCCAGCTTTTAGTTCCTTACAGCATAAATGTATTTATGCATCAATAATTAATGAAAAAATTAATGAATGAAAATAATTAATAATAATTAATAAAAATAATTAATGAAAAATCTGGAGTAATTGGCTTCAGCCACATGTTACATCTTATCTCTCACTGTCAAGAACTGGGTTCAGACCTATCTGTAGTCTACGGTTGGGGATACCTCTTCAGGCCTCACAGAAATGAAATTTAGACTAAGTTAGGAAAGCTTTTATCATACAAACATTTATTTAGTCACCCCTCTATTTTGGATTGAGTAGGTTGTTTTCAATAATTTTCCTTTTTTTTTTTTAATAAAGAAAAGAATTCTTCCATGGTCAACTATATGAAACGATTTTCTTAAATAGACTCAACGGGTTTCACTTTGGGCTTTTAATTCAAAAGAGTAAATGAAACAGATACTTTCTTTCAGCAATTGTGTTTCGGTTTTGTCCTTAGGCAGGGGAGAAGGGGGCTCACATTCTCCTGCACCTGGAGGGGAGCACTATGCCCCAGTCTTCAGATCCTGGCCACCTTCCCTATGACCAGGTTTTCAGCCTCAGTGCAATAACTCCGATCAAAGGCTTCCAGATTTATACAGGAATAATATAAAAGTTGCTTTAAAATCAAATCAACTGAGGGATAATGGGAATGGCTGACTGTAAATAAGATGCAAATCCTGGCCACGGTGGCACTTGTGGTCTCTGGGAAAGCCCTTATGGTGGTCATACCCATGAGACTGGTAGTGTGAGAGCTTGGGAGTCCTACCAATCAGGAAGGGAAGGCAAGCCCTTGTGTGCCATCAGAGTGGGCTAAAGTATAGATTTGGCAGTTCTTTTCTTTGAACTTCTGGCTTGGCCGCTTCCAGCCTTGACAGGGATGGGCATGTTTGCACACTCTTCCTGGCTATCTCCACAAAACAGATTCTTCTCTTCCCAGCTGTTCATCTCCATAATTCTAGTTTCTGTTTGTTACCTGCTGATGACTGTCAGTAGGAGGCAGGTTTCCATTCCAGTCCAAGGCTCATTTACAAATCCTAGTAATTGTAGCCTTTGCCTGAGTTGGGACAAAGTGGCAAAGTCTATTTATCCTGTGGAGGATTGTGGATGATGCCCACTATGGAAGAGATGCTGGCTGGAGAGAGGGGGAGCATTCTTGACCTTCTGTAGAGTGTTTGAGGTCTTTGCCCTGACTGTGTCTGGAATAAATCCTTCCAAACCCTTCCTCATGTATTTCCCTCTTTTCCTTTCCCATCAGTTTATCCCAAGGTCCCTGATGCTGCCTGTCTATGTAACCTCTGTCACTATGTAACCTTTTGTATTTTGCCTTTTTATTTCTCTTGTGAAGGCATTTCTTTTTTAAATTTTCAGTGTGGCAGCTTAGCCTCTGAGAACTTCATCTGGATGACCCATTTGCACCTCCCACTCCTGCTCCTGGGACCCACATCATCTCTATGTGGCTCTGTCTCAAGTCAATGTGCTGTCATTAGCTTCCTATTTTTCTGTGTAGAGTGGGCCAAGGTGGGCTCCAGAGTGGGAAAGCTTCAGGGAAACTAAGAGGGCTTTTCTCAGTGACTTCCCGGAATTCAGAACCAGAACCAGTAGAACAAATCAACCAGGGAAATAAGAGGGTGTAGGTTTGAAACAAATCAGATGCATCCAGAGAGTTCTGTGTCTGACTTAAGGAGAAAGCAAGGGAGGGATTGGAGAGCTGGAACACTATCCACCAAGAAACTTTCCCAGGTGCTCACAGCTTTTTGAAACCAGATATCACTATATAGTCCTTGGCCGGCTTTGAATTGGGAATCTGCCTGCCTCTGATTCTTGAGTGCTATTCAGATAACAGGCATGTACCCCCTCACCCAGGATCTTCTTAATCCTACTTAGGTCGGACTCATGTTTAAGGACTGATCAGTGAGCCCTAGTGCCCATCTCCTCAGTAGGTTGAGGAGGCATTCAGGAAGACAACCTACCCTAGTTTGCCTGGGGCTGAAGCCTGTCCTAGGATGTGGGATGATCAGCTAAAATTGGGAAGGAAGAGGTAAACCATAGTTGGATACTCTGGGAAGAGTGACATGGTATTTCAGAATAAGCTCCTTGAGCATCCCACTAGGAGACAAGTTGAGAGAAGCCTTTGAACGGAGAAAGTCCATGTTTTCTGGGACCCTGCGTTAATGGCAGTGCTATAGGAAAACAAGAGGAAATGTGAACAGTGAAATAAAAAGCAAAGCCAGAAGTGCTGCCAGCTCACGTGGTGACCGTGCAAATTGGAGACAGGTGTTCCTTTTTACAAATGACACTGTCTCACTCCACAGCACACAGCTTAGCAAGTGAAGAGAGAGACAGCTCCTATTTGTCCCCTTGGTCCTGTATCCTCATACAGAGAACAACTTGCACACAACAGCACTGAAAAAAAAAATTGGTCAAGGCTTATTGTTGCTCTGTAGCATACACTGTGTTTACAAACCCTGCATCATTTAAGTTTTACAGCAATCCTCTAAAATAGGCACCATTATTATCTCTATTTTATAGGGTAGGCCGAGGTTAAACTGGATTATGCAGTTTGCCCAGGACACAGTGGTAATGAAGTTGTAATTCTAGCCCAGATGTCTCAGTTAAGTACTGCTATATTGCTGCCACACCAAAACTTAGGAGCCACAGGACAGTGGCCATTCATCTCTGCTCGTTACTCTGTCTGTTAACTGGGCATCTCTGCCAGTCTGAGCCAGGTACAGCTGATCTGTGCTGGATGTGTTTAAGGGTCCATAGGAAGCCGTGGCTCTGAGGGGCTAGTTTAGGGTGGCCACAGCTAGGATGATACAGGTCTCGGTGTACTCTTTTAGTCGGCTCTTGAGAGGCAAAAGGACTGTCTTAATTAGGGTTTCTATTGCTGTGCTGGAACACCATGACAAAAAAGAAATATGGGGAGGAAAAGGTTTATTCAGCTTATATTTCCATATTACTGTCGATCACCAAAGGAAGTCAGGACAGGAGCTCAAGCAGGGCAGGAGCCCGAAGGTAAGAGCTGATGCAGAGGCTTTGTAAGGATGCTGCTTGCTGGTTTGTTTCCCATGGCCTATTCAGCTTGCTTTCTTATAGAACCCAGGACCACCACAATGATTGGCTAGACCCTTCCACATTAATCACTAACTGAGAAAATGCCTTTCCTCTGGATCTCAAGGAGGTATTTTCTCAACCCGAGGCTCTTTCCTTTCTGAAGACTAACTTGTGTCAAGTTGACACACAAAACCAACCAGTACATGTCCACACGTGTACAAGCAGATCTCAGCTACTACCTCTGACAGCTTAGTTCCTGTCTTACTAGCTAAGACAAGCCTCATGCCCACCACTAGTGTCAATGTCCAATTGGACCACATGGAGATGGATGACTTTTGACTCATGAGCATTGTTCTACCACATCCCAACACCAAGCCACTAGTATTTAGAACCGTTCTGCATGCTAAATACACCGTCCTCTGTTCTAGAACCCCAGAAGGCATATCCAGTCATAGATTCAGGCCTAGAGCTCAAGATTTTGAGATCCTCGTGTTTGAATCTAGCCAATCTTCATCCAGAGGCCCGGGAACCTAAACAATGGTGAGTTGTCTTTCCACCGTTTAGGAGACAGAAGTCCTCAGTGAGCATTCCCATTCTAGGTGGTATTAAAGTGAAATACACGCTGACCACTAGCATTTCTGATATCTTTCCTCTGTCTCCTGAGATGGCTCAGCCTCATCTCGTGAGAAACGAAAGAAGCCAATGAAAGCCCTATATGAGCATGGCCACATCTGGAGCATCATGTGGGCTGCAGAAACATCTGGGTCCATAGAGGCTCAGCTAAGTGAACAGCACAGGGGAGCAGGAGCCAGGAGTTTGAAAGCATGAAGGAAGTCCTCTTTAACAGCTGTAGCGAGTGATCATCACAGCACAGTTAATGACTGAAAAATCAGTTCTGACTGTCAATAATCAGACCACTTAATAGCCCTGTTTGCGAAGTTAATACCAATTCAGATATCTGCTGCAACATCCTGTGGTGGCCATATTGAGTAGGGTTGGCAATGGAGCTCACCACAGTTATTAATTATGAATAAGCTTTTGTAAGGTCAAGGGTTTTACTATGGTAGAAGTTTGGGGCTTGTGAGCACAAGTTCCAAGTATTTCAGACTTGTTTGAGACCAACATCAAAGGACAGGAGTACAAGCATGCATTTATAGTTCATTCTGCCTGGCATGGAACGGAGGGTGAGATCACTGAATACCTTGGCGTGAGTTCAGGGCTTGATTTTATTATCTTGTAGCTGCCTGTAATCACAGATGAGGCATCAAAGGCCAGCTGTCCCCCATGAACCTTGACAGTCTATATAAACTAATTACTTTTTTATGAGCCACCTTTTCAGAGTTTCGAAGAGAGGGCCTATTAAGCCAAGTTCAATATGCTCTACAAACTTTAAAAGTTATTATTATTTATCTAAGTTCCTACAGAGTGCCATGGTACATGACATCCTGGGCAGCATGTGGCCTGGGTGGCCATGAACTTCATGAAAACACAATATTCTCTCTTTTTGAACGGAAAGATGAATGCTCGTGTGATGGGGGTTCATTCTGCATGTGGATGGTATTAATGGAGCAAGGAGGAAAGGACAAAGATACATCTGGGACATGCCAAACCTGTTCTCCTAGACCCACTGGACTGTCGCTATCACTTCTTACCCCTCAATGCATCACACACAATCCATCTTTTATCTTATGTCTTTCTTGAAGTCCCTAAAGGAATTAGTTATGAGCTACCACACCCGCATGGAACCTGCACTCCTGTGGTCACCCGGGGCCTCTTCTCAGCTGTCCCTGGTTGCTGTGGAAATGCCACATGGCTGCCTGGATAGATCTGACTCTTGGGGATGAGACTTTATGCTAGCCCCTCATGTGGTGGGCTGACTGTGATATTAGAGGTGAATTCTATCCACTCTAACACTGGTGATTATTTTCTAGCTTTGGGTGTTTATTACTACCAAGCAGTCCTCACTGGCACACCTTGAAGCTCACCTTCCCTTGAACCATCCCATACAGAGAGCACTGAGCTACACTGGCCTTCCTCCCATCCCCACCCCTGCACACAACCCCCTGCCCTTAATCACAAGTCTTCCTGGGTAGCTAGGAAACAAAGGTACTTCTGTTCTAGCAATCTCCTCCCTATCCATGTTCCCATAGGGAGCTACTCCATGCTAGCCCCTCCCTGGTAGTCCTGGTTTTTTGTATGTAAACGCAATGGCTATCTTCCATCCCAAGGTGACTAATCACCTCCCAGGCTTGAGGTAGGAGTAGTGTGGACGCATTCAAGCTTGGAATGTCCTGGGTTAGTGAGCTGGCATTCAGCCACTCCCTTCTTAGCTACTCATATGCACCTTTGCATCCTAATCTTGCACTTGTGCAAAGTATTCTCTTGGCTCTCAAATTCAGATGGTCCTGCCCCCAGAGTTTCCATACCACCCAACTCATCTCCTCTCACATCAGTGAAAGAAATACCAAAATTTGATTACAAACAGGCTCCTGAGCCATCTGATATCTAGCATCTAAGGGTTCATAGTAGGAAAGTGGCAATCTAATCTGTCCTGTATCAAACTTCCACTTCCATCCTACCCAGGACTTGATCCTGTTCTGCACTGATGTTTGTGAAGTGATCTCTTCTCTCCAAGTAAGATCCTCATGGTCCCCACCTTCCAAAATGCTCACCTCTGACCCAACACTTGTACATGAGCCTGTAATTGTCTGTTCACTAGACTTCCTTCTCCTTAGGCTTGAGAAGGAGTGTCCAACTTGGTGCTCAATGAGTGTTTGGTGACTGACAGAAAGACAGCTTGACTTACCACAAGATTTAAACTGACCAGTAACTTTATCTTATTGTGTCTGATGTGTTTATTCTTGGCTTCAGCCTCAGGTGCCGCTGTACTTTCTGTGCAATCTATTTAACTGTTTTTCCTACCAGGTCAGGCTTGCTTATCTGTAAGTCCTAGCACAACCTCTAGATTAAATATTTTCTATAAATATTGGTTGATTCTAATTGCAAAGAACCAGTGGATTGCAACCCAGTTTTCAATAACATAGGGGTAGGGGGAAGAGATGGATGTGGATTTCAGGAAGGGGTCATCCATGTTACTGAAGTTCACTTTGCAAGGGACAAAGCTGACTCACAGGCAATGCCTCCATAGCTACTGAGTTTTCTAGAACAATTCTGCCACGACTGAAGCGTCCAATAAAGGTAGAGGCCCAGCTAAGGGAGAACTGAGATGGAGGGGCCGGTGGTGACCAAAGAGAAAACAGTTCAACACAACAGATTGTTGCCTTGCAGCAAGGAATAAATATTTTGTAAGGAAGGGTTTTTAAAATTAAGGTAATTTGAGATAATAGTAGGTTGTCGTGAAGTTGTGTGAAGGCATATAAAGATCCTGTGTGTTCTTTGTCTAGTTTGCCTGCTGCTTAAGTCTGTGAAGCTGTATTGTGGAATCATTATGAGGACATTGACATGGATTACAACCAAGATGGAGGACATCTCTGTGTTACCTCGAAACAGCCACCGTGCTTGCTTCCTACCCACAACTCCTCACTACTATTCTTATTTTGTGACTTAATAATTTCAAATGTTATATAAATGAAATCACATAATAAACCACCCTGTAAAATTGGATTTTTAACTCTGCATCGTTCTCTGGAAGTTAATTTTAGCTATTGTTCCAGCCTTATTATCATGCAGTAATGTTCCATTGCAAGATATACCACAGTTTATTTAACCGTTCATCTGATAAAGTAAAATAAGATTGTGAATGTGTGAGTGTGTGTGTGTATGTGTGTGTGTTTCCTTTGAGAATTTCATACATGTGTGCATTATGTCTTGATCATGTTCTCTTGGTTTTATTTTGTATTGTTTTATTTATACTTTTTTGCATATATGGTATATGTTCATAAAGGAAATTGTCTGTAGTTTTTTGTTGTTGTGTCCTTATCAGGTTTATATAACAGAATAATTCTGACATATCAGAATGAATTTGATAATATCCCTTTCCTTTTTATTTATGGGGTATCTCTTTTATTTTTATTTCAGGATCTTCTTAGTGAACTTCCCACTCTTCAGGGGCCCAATCTGGGGTACCTTGTAGAGAAGAGAAAGCAAACTGTTGTAACAGCAACAGTATGCAACAGAACAAGATACAGAAATAGAAATACACTTAAAATTGATTAAAGCCCCACTAATGCACTGCCAATGGCTACAGAAAATGTAAAAATAGCATAGAATGTGGTATGAAGACAAAATTATTTATGGTAAGTCTAGAAATAGTGAATGAGATAAAGTTAAGTGGATAAAGATTGAGAAATGGGGGGGAAGCAAGATCAAACAAAAGGATGCTGAATGGTGAAGAACTGAGAAGATGGATGAGAAAGAGTGAGAGACATTTAGAAAGAGAGAGTAAAACATTTCCTAGTAATAAAAACTTACAAACAAAAGTAGATGAAAAATAGGAATAAAGATATCAAAGTTTCAAAAATATAAGTTAAAAATCAAAATCTTCCAAAAAAATATTAAAAGGAAAATGGGGAAATTTAAGGGATGAAGAGTAGGTTGCACAGTAAGTTAAAACTATAAACAAAGTTACATACATGTCAAAAAAAGAATATAAGTGAAAACACAAAAGAATCTAAATAGGAAACTGACACTTCTTTCTAGGCCCTTGAAAACCTGAGCTCTCTGGGTTGATGGGGTAGGGAAGGACCATTGAGCCGGTGGACTCATCTTTCCTGTGACTTATACTGGTGCTGAGACTCTACAGGCCAAGCGTCCACTAGAACTTTACTCTCTTTAATAGCCACCCCACCTCCCTTACATGCGAGGGACCAAGGCTGCCCACAACTCGCTTTGTGCTCTGTGGTTCTGGTACCATCCCATCCTCCAGACTCCTAGGCTTCTAGCTTCATGAGGCAGGAAGGATCAGGAAGTTCTTAGGGATCTCTTTTAGAATTCCTTTCTGTATGAATTTGGGGCTTTGTTCTGTTGATCTAATTTTCTGTCAAAAACTCACCCTCAAATAACACTCATTTGAGATTCAATTTTAACGTATGGATTTGGAGAGGGGATAGAAGTATTCAGTCTATAGAGGTTAAATAATTATAGGCTTTGTGTAATCTTACTCTCCCATCTATCGGTATTTTTCCTTAATTCAGCATGAAATGTTTCTATTTCTTGAAAAATGTGTGATTTTTATTAGAATCTTTAGATTATGATGTGAAACTCTGGGTCTTATTTACGTCTTTTTTTTATCAGCTTTTATTAAAAAGTTACTTGATTAATGGAAGGGTGGGTTTGCCACCACCTTACTGACACCCAAGACTTCTAAGCTTTCTGCTTAGCCTTCATTAGCATGAGGATAGACTGGTATATATGTGGAAGCAGGTAGCCCTTCATTACTGCTAAGTGTAATAGAAGTTGTTGTCTTTTAATTGATTTTTTTGTGTGTTTATATCATGCACCTCAATCCCATTCACCTCCCTGACTCTTAATATCTACACTCTGCCCTTGCAAGCTACGCCCTAAAAAGAAAATAAATAATAATAATAAACAAAACAAAACATAAAAAAAAATATCTTTTTCTGGAAGCTGTAGTGTGTTACAGTGTGTCCCACAGTACAATCTTTAGTCCATACATCTTTATTTGTAAATGTTCATTATAATGAGTTATCATTCTAGTTCAAAGCCTCTGGCTTCCACTATACCACCAATATGGAGTATAGCATAGCATAGTATAGTTCTCACTAGGACTCCTCTTGCATAGACTGTTGTTACCTTGTGTCATGGAGCTACTACAGCTTTGGTCTGCAAGACCATCCCTTTCACATGCCCCAAAAGTTCATATTTGAGCCATATGTTGGGCTGGGTCAACACAAAGACCTGGATCTTAGCCTGGTACAGGGTCAGCTCCCCTGCTCTCATGCCCTCTGGGCAAACCCACACATACCACCAGAGCCATCTTTACTGTGCTGAACAGTTGAGGTATGGAACTGGCTCTACCGAGTGCTGCAGTCATTGAGGGGCTGGGCCAGCTCTCCTGCTCTCACACGCTCAGCGCAGGCTCACTTGCACCTTTACCTTCGGGTTCAGCTCTACTGCACTGCCCATGTGAGGTACAGGGCCCACTCTGCCAAGTACTGCAGCCAGTGAAGGACAGGGTCCACTCTCCCAACTGCCTCAGGCAGAAAGGCAGCAACTCCACCATGCCTAGAAGTTCACTTTTTTATATACTCAGTCATTCTGCAGTGGAGGTAGCTCCACTAGCTGGCTAATGTTAACAGCCTTGATTTCTCACTGAGCCTTTCCTGATAACAACCTAGCAATCTCGACGAAATTAGAGCTGCTCATTCCTGCCTGGCAAGAGTGGATATCCAGGTCCTCCATGTAGTTCTCATTGTGCATAGCAGGGTCTTCATTACCAACCATCGAGGATAAATGTTTCACCTCCTTACTTGACCCTCTCTGGCACTACCCCAGGTGTGAGGGAGTTTTGATCTCTGCACAGTCTTTGATGGCATAGGTAGAAGACCTCATGTCCTTACCTACTGTTTATTTGAATAAAGTGGCTGTTGTCAGAAAGCTTTCATTCTTGGTGCACTGTTCATTCTAAGTCCTTCAGCTTGGGAGAGCAACTTTTCTTTTCTTACCTTGTTCCTAAACTTATTGATGTTTCTCTATTGCTGACTTCTTCACTCAGAATATATGAGTACAAGAAGAAAACCCAGGGACCTCAGCATTACACTACTTTTAGGTGCCAAGAATGTTCCCTAAACAGCAGAGTTTCTCCTCTCCACATTTAGAGTCTCCTTGTGTTATTTTGTTTATCTCCAAGTTTCAGTACTTAGTAGAAAAATTAAGTTTATAATGTTTTCCATGCAGATAGGTAAGACCAAGACTGCTACTTCTGATCGTTTTCCAAAGTCACAAATTTAGAAATGCTTCCAAAGGTTTTGAAGAAAGAATAATGCAGTCATACCTATAATGCACTGTGTAGACCGTGTATGGGTAATACTATTCTGCATAATGAATTTGTTCCCAGGCCATCAGTCTGTGTTCTAAGATTTAAGCTAGTAAGACACTGTAAGCTGGGTATATTTGGAGGTTTTCACACTTCAAATAGTAGTTTCCTCTATCTCACATTTACTCATTTGTATGAAATTATTGGCTGTATACTTGAGGTTAACTACAGTGATGTTAAATGGGCAGGAGCTTACATCGAACAACAAGCAAGACCCATTCTTCTGTGTTAGATGTCGCGATGGAGCTCTTTCAGAACCAGATTGGACTCTATGGACAGCTCCCTAGATGACCGCTTTGCTACTTATCATTAATTTTATATGGGTTTCTTCTAGAACTACAGGCATTGTCTGTGTTGTCAAAGAATAACTCTGGTCAGCTATGCTGTCTCCAGTGTCATCTATGGGGCTGGTAAATTAGGTTCTAGAATCGAGTCCTGTCTTTATTGCTATTCTTTACCAGAGATTGCAGGACCTTCCCCAATCTTACGGAAGAGGAATGAAAATGAGGGGTACAGGATCACATGAAGGAAGGCCAAAAAAATCTAAGAGGCTGAGACCAGGTATAGGGCTACAACAAGAATGTCACTTCTTGCAGACCCTGGAGATGGGCCAAAGACTAGGACATTTATCTTGCCTGATCAGACCAAGGTTTCTAGAACAGTCTAGATAAAAAGCGAAAAGGAAGAAATGATAAACACAGGAATTCTTAGGCCCATGCTTCTCTGATGCTTGTGGTCATCAGAGTGAGTTCGAGATAACCAGTCCTGGCTATGACATGCATATGTAACTTTGAGTACTCTGGAGTTGTAGCCAGTTTATAACACTGAGAGTGGGGCTAGAAAAGGAGTGATCAGGCACAGCAGCCCCATCTCACCCTCCTGAGTTGTGCTGCACTCAACCTTGGAGCCTCTAAACAACCACTGTGTAGAGGAAAGCCAGGCCTGTGCCCCGTGCTGGTTATGTTTTTTTGTCAACTTGACACAAGCTAGAGTCACCCAGGAAAAGAGAACTTCAACTGAGAAAATGCCTCCATCTGATTGGCTTATATAAAAGCCTAAGGGACATTTTCTTGTTAATGATTGGTGTAGCCCACTGTAGGTGGTGCCATTCCTGAGAAAGTGGTCCTGGGTGGTAAAAGAAATTATGCTGAATAAGCTATCCAGAAGAAACCAGTCCTCCATAGTCTCTTCTTCAGTTTCTGATTCCACTTTCCTACCTTGAGCTCCTGCCCTGGCTTCATTTGATGATGGACTCCAATCAAGAGGTGTAGGCCAAATATATCCTTTCCTTATCAAGTTGCTTTTGATCATGGTGCTTACCACAGCAACAGAAAAGCCAAAGACTGCCACCCTAGATGTGAAGTTCCTGCTAATAGTCATGTAACAAGGTATGATTGCAAGAGCAACATGGTCATTTTGTTTTTGAAAAGCATTACTGCTTTCTTTCTCTCACACCCAGGCCTTTCCCACCTCAAAACCTTGAAATCCTTAGAGATGCCTGGATCTTCCACATTTTTATGTCTTTCTGAAGTAAAAAGAGTTGACTTACTCGGCAAGGAAAAGGATGATAAATACTAATTGAATTTTACTTTGCAGAATCCTGCAGCTGGAGATAAAGAAGCTTAAAGACACCACAAAAACAAACAAATAGCTCATAGTTTGTTTTTCTATGTGGGCAAATGCGGCCCAGTCTGGCTCGAGAGCAGTCCTCTTTCCCTTAAATGTGAGAAGGCCAAAGCCTCAGCTCGCCACAGCCAAACTAGCTGTCCCCACTACGAAATGATTGTTCAGTGGTATTTACGGCAGACTGCAGAGTGGAGACAGAGCTTGCTAGATACAGATAGTCTGGACCTTGGTATCAGGCTATTACATCTCATAAAAGCAATAAAAATGATAGCTACTGCCAACCTTCTGTGTGTCTGGCATGATCCCAGAGGACTGGCAGAGATAATTTCATTTATATTCACTAGCCATATGAACTTGTAAAGGCAACATCTTGCTTATTTTAAAGATAAGGAAACCTAGGCTTAGCAAGCAAGCGAGCATGGCTTCCCATGCCTTACTATAGTCACATGGCAGATACATTTAGATCCAGATTTCTGAAAGATTGGCATCATTCCTTGTTTGGATCACTTTTTTTCAACCAGGGTGATTTTTTTCCCCTCAAAGGTGATCCAACAATGCCCAGAGATATTTCTTTGTTGTTATAGTGGGAGTTTCTATGCTACCTATTGAGTAAAGACCAAGTATGCTGCCCAATGCCTTGTACTATGTAGACCAGACTCAATCTCAAAGAAAAACTTGGCTCCAAGTGTCAACAGTGTTGAAAAAGTGGAGTCTTGGTCCAAAAATTGGAGGGGTGGGGTGGTTCATAGTTCCTGTGTCTTCTCTATATCCTGTTCAGAATGTGGCTTTGGACATCCCATCTTGTTTCCTGGGGGCTCAGTTTTTTAATTCATGAAATGGGCTGGCCTAGAGGATCTCATGGTATTTTTGTCTGTAATATCTTCTCTTCCCTGATACTTTAGAATTTCATTCATAGAGCTTGAAGTGGATGGTCTTAAGTCCTATATAGTTTTTACTTTTATTTAAAAAAAGTAAGAGAGAACATTTTAAGGGCATATCAGTCAGGGTTTTTATTGCTGTAACAAACAGCACAATTGAGGCAATTTAGGAAAGACAACACTTATGTAGGTTTGTGGTTCAGAAGGTGATAGTCTATAATGGTGGAACAAAGGTCTGGTGAAAGAAAATATGAGAAATTACATCATGATCTGCAAGCAGAAGGCAAATAGAGAGGCACATTAGGAATGACTAAGTCTTTTGAAACCTCAGAGTACCTCCTCCAACAAGGCCATTTCTCTAAGAGTTCTATAAATTGGGGACCAAATAGTCAAATGTATGAAACTATAGAGATCATTCTAATTCAAATTACCACCAAAGGCAATAGATAGATAGATAGATAGATAGATAGGTAGGTAGATAGATAGATAGATAGATAGATAGATAGATAGATAGATAGACAGACAGACAGACAGACAGACAGATAGATAGATTGAGATATGTTCTACATCCTCACATAACACGGCTTTAATTAATACAATAGATAATTGCCCATTTTAAATGAGTTAAACCAATCTCAATAGGCTTTTCCAGTTGAGACTCTTGGAGAAGATGAATCATTAAGAATAGAGCTATGGCCAGTCACATTTGTATAATAGTCATATAGACAAGAAAATGTGAAATAGACCACATGGGCTTGAACTTGACTTAGGGTTCTTAGCATCAGTCTTGCTAAAAAAACTTACTTCTTGGCCAACATGCACCAATATACCCTTGGGCACATAAGAGAAACCCACACATTAAGCAACAGGTTAAACCATTTAATTGTTTCATTTGTTTCTTTTATAACCTTGCTCAGGATTTTGGAATTGTGGAGAACAGAAATTTGTTGTAGTGAAAATTTATTCCTGTTTTGTCAAGGTCATTGAAAGGATCAAGGTGGAATATGCTTGAATATAGAGAAGAGGGTACATTTTTAAAACATATAGATTGGCAGACTAATCCTCAAGGCTTTGGGATCCAGGAAGTACAACGTACATATGTGTGGATCAAAGGATGTGACCATTTCTTTATTAAGAGGCACTCAGAGCCTGGCTAGGAGGAAAATGGCACTTGTGTGGACCTGGAAATATATGCAACAGGCTAGAGGAACAACCTTGAGGGCTTTTAGCAGGCTTCATCTCCTGTGTATGCCCAGGGATGCACAGAATGTTCCCCCATGAACATGGGGAACAGAACAATAGAGTTCTCATACTTGACTCCCATAATCCCCATAATATCTGCATGGATACACTGACACTTCCTGCATTCCTTTAACATTAAGCAGGCTGAGTGCAGGAGACTCAACTTGATTTGTTCACTTCAGTATTCTCTATACCTGGCTCAAGGGGTCCCTAATAAGAGTGTAATCCTTCAGGACTATGGAGGACCCTGTGTTTCCAAGATTCAAATTCCCTGAGTGTTTCGGGTAGTCAGCTGTAACTTTACAGATGACAAGGAACTTGAAAGCTAAGGGCGAAAGATCCCAGAAGTGAGACAGCAGGACTCAGAACCTCTTCCTGGTGAGAATGGTTGGCTCTTAGATATCAAAACATCTATGTGACTCATTTTTTACCTGGGTAACAAAGGACCACAGATCTAGTGGTTTATCATAACTCCTATTTGCTGTCTTCTAGTTTCAACTGTTAGGAGACTGTGTCTTCCTTTTAGTATTTCACTAGGCTGAAATTCAGGGTCTGTGGTCTCAGATGGAACTTGAATCCGTCTCTAGGACCCCTAGTTATTTGATGAATCCAGTTTCCAGATATGCAGATTGAGGCCCAGCATTGTTGCTGACTTTTAGATTGGGGGGAGGGGCAGGGGCTGGGAGGATGTTCTCTGTTTATATATACTGTATGAAGATGATAGCAGGTAGTCACTTGAGTGACAGTTTTGTACACCATGTAAAGATGTGTCTCTGTCCTTCCTTGATTGCCTAAGGTACCTTCTGGTCTTCTGATTGGTTAAAATAAAATGTCTATGGCCTATAGCACAAGGCAAAATAGTAAGGTGGAACTTCTGATACACAGTGAGAAGAACTCTGGGAAAGAAAGATGCATAGGAATTTCACCACCCAGACTTGGAGGAATTTGGATTAGGTATAAAACTGAGGAAAAGTAGCTAGCCACACGGCAGGCATAGACTAGTATAAATGGGATAATTGAGTTACAAGCTAACTGGAAACCAGCCTAGCTTTAGGCTTATGCATTCATTAATAAAACTACATCTCGACGTGATTATTTGAGACCAAGAGCAGGCATAGAAATGCCACCGTTACAGGTAGTGTGTGCCAGAGACATCGCATAGTTTACTTAACACCTTAAACCAGGGGTCATCAAACTTTTTCTTAAAGGACCCACTATTAAGTATGTTTTGTTCCCTAGATCAAAGGGGAACACTGAAGGTATTATAGCTACAAGGTAAAAACCTAATATACACAGTTAAAATATATGTACTGTTTTAGCTTGCAAGCTGTAAACTACATTGGCTAAATTTAGCTTCTGAGACATAGTTTATTCATCTTGATATACAGAAATAGATTTTATATGTTTTGCAGAGATGGAGACTCAGAGGCACAGGCCTTTGGGATAATGACTCCATGATTGAGCAATGGAGGCCAAGTGAGGGTGCAAATCTGATTCTAGTTATCAGGGTAGATTCTTCAAGTTATCAGAGCCTATGCTTCAGCAACTACACACTCATTTTTTCATCTAAGTTCCAGCTCCCTCTCCTTCTATTAAGTCCCCATAGGGCAGCAGAGCCAAGATGAAGAAAATCATTCTCTTGCAATTAAGGATGGAATTGCTATGGGACACTCTGGGTTTCTATCCCCTTACTTCCCATATGGGCAGAATACAGTCCTAGATGTGTTTTGGTCCCTTGGGCAGATTGAGTACTATCTGATTAGCTGGGCAAGGGAATTTAGCATAACCCTGAGGCAGAAAGGAAACATGGGCTTCATAAAAGCCCAACTTTCCTCTGTCAAACCACCCTTTCATATTATAACTAATAGCTTTCCTTGTCCGAGTATCAGAACCACAAGATGAGCTTTCTACAAAGCATAGTCTTGGGTATTTTCCCTAGACAATTCAACTGAGTAGGTCTCAAGTGGACCTGGAAGACAGAATTGCTTTAAAATGAAGGTATTCTGATGCAAAACTAGCATGCCCAAAGAGTCTCATCTGCTGATGAGAGTCAACTAGAGTAGTTGTCAAATTTGGTAGCATCCAGGCCCCTGCCCAGGGGGTGTTTGTCACATAGGATGACTAGGGAACACTGGAAATCTTTTCTTCACTTCTTCCCATCCTAGTTCTCCAAGCCCTTGACTCAATGCCTCTATGCCTCAGGGATCAGCAGCAGCAGACTGGAGAGCCTGTCTGCACATAAGCACCCTTGTGAATCTGATGGTCCCCAGACTGTAGGAACAACGGAGATAAACAAGCCAAATAAGCACACCTGAGACCACAGACTCAGGATATTCTGCTTCTAGCAATCACTTAATTAGACTTTAATGGCATTTAATCCGAGTCAGACAGTGGGTGTTAGAAATTGCAAAGGTCTTTTAAATTTAGTGGCACTGAACCCAAACAGTGTGCAGAAATAGAGTTCAGCTTCTAGCTGGCAGGTATTATTTATGCTAGGATAGGAGCAGCTGGTAGCTCAGTTCCAGGTGTCTCCTAGGAGGCCCCAGTCTAGGCCATAGAGGCATTTTGTTTCAGAGGAGACTCCATGAAAACCAGGCTTCCTTTGATCTCTCCAAATAGCCTCAGCGTGTGGTATGGTGCAGTGGTTTATAGATGTTTTTAAAATCACAGTCTCTTTGAAATCTAATGAAAAGTACAGGACTTAGTGCCCTGAGAAAAAATGCTTGGGAATTTTTTTCCATAGGTTTCAGAGGACTTAGAGAACTGCTGAACCATTAGAAGGCCCCCATCTTTAGCTTCTGGGTTATGGTGTCAAAATGGAGCAGAAAGTCTTAACAGAGGGAGGAAGGGTGGGAGGGAGGAAGGGAGAAAGAAAGGGAGGGAGGGAGGGAGGGAGGGAGGGAGGGAGAGAAAGAGAGAGAGAGAGAGAGAGAGAGAGAGAGAGAGAGAGAGAGAGAGCCTGAGTTGAGAAGAGACCCACGTGCCTGTCAGTGCCTCCTAGCCATATACTGCTTCCAAGTTTCTTACTCAATGTATGAAATAACAATGCTTTAAATACCGTCAACATATATGTTGTAAAAGAGGGTACATTATGCATAGAAAAGCATCAGGAAATATTTCTTATCCCGATTTCATAGGTTACACTTCTTTTTTTTCCTGGTTCTAAGAAGTCGTGGCTTCTCTCAGTCTTATTGAGGCATTGTATAATTTGAATTAAAATTTTAATTCAATTTGGATTTTAAAAGAGCATTTCTCAATGACTCATTTGGGTTTGCTAAATAGTATTAGGTTCCTAGCTTTATTATTGTTTAGAGTGCCTTCTATATCCTAGGGTGGCCTGGAACTTACCATGCAGTGCAGGCTGGCCTAAAAGGCCAGTTATTCTGCCTCAGCCTCTTGAGGGTCAGGATTGCAGGCATGGACTCTCTGGTTTTAGGGTGATTGTCCTTCTACCTATCTCTACCTTTCAGTGCCTAACTCCCTTTAGGTCTCACCCTGTCTACTGCTAAGCCTTTCGTCTTCTTCCTTCTCATGAGCAATGGCATGTCACTAATATGTACCTCGATAGGCCTTTGTTAACACTTGGAAACTGCTTGTTCAGACAGTGTGTATTCTCCCAGTGGTAGCCACTGGTTCCAACTGCTCAATAAGAAGCAAGGACCAAGAGCAAAAAAAGCCTGTGCTTATTGCTTGAGATGTGTATCCTTGCCCTCAGAAAGGTTCACTCAGGAAGGAAATGAACCTGAGAGACTCACAGGAGCACCATGCTGTCATCTTAATCCACGTGGGGAGTTCAGGAGGGTGTTTAGTGTGAGACAATTGTTTAAATCATCTTAGGAAGGTGGCTGGGCTCTGTGTTCAAGTGAAGGAAGGTGGGAAAAGAGGAACAGAAGGGAACAACCTACCGCTGCCACCAGTTTTCTTTGTATGTGGGCTTTGTGGGAAGACACAAGAGTTAAAGTTAGGGAAGGGCAATGTGCCACAAAGACAGAGGAGGTCTGCAGCCTGGAAGGAATTCTCAATGGGGAGTCGGGGAAGGTTTTGAGTAGTTTGTCTGAAAAGAGAATGTGGGTGATTGGGTTGGCATATGTTAGCCACTGCCCAATAACTCTGACGACTTAAGCTTTGACGGTATAGTTACTGATCATCTAGTGTAAGATATTTATTGAGCATCTACTGCATGCTAAATTGTCCTCTATAAACTCAGTTTATGTCAGTGGGCCAAGCAGTGTTCTCTGCACTTGTGATGCTTTCTACAGGGCTAAGAGTAAAGCACAGACAGTAAATAATAGACACAGCCAACGAGTGAATGGTGGAGTTCATTCAGTAAAAAATGAAACAGGAAAAGATCCTGGAAAATAGTATGAGGAGGGGAGTCTGGGAGAGTTAGGGTAGACCTGACATGCAGGTGACAGGGATCTGGGACAGAGATGTTGAAGGGGTGTACCTGTGTCTGCTGAATGTGGAATGTCCCCAGAAGGGAGGACTGACAATGAAAAAGCCTGGTACTTTGGAAGCAGCTGGGTGTCATAGCTGTGTAGAGCAGGGAGGAAAGTCATGGACATAGTCAAAGCTTGGCTTTGCTTTGGAGAGAGGTGGCTACAGAGGCAGAGCAGAGGACTAGCATTCTCCCCCTTGTATTCTGATCGGAACTTTCTGTCTACTGTGATGAGAACAAATTGTCAGAGACCAGGGTGGCATCAGAGAGGCCATTGAGAACTTCAGCAATATAGAGTTACTGTGGCTTAGGTCAACAGCAAAGATGATTGTTCCAGACAGAATGACCAAAATATCCTTATATAGTCTGTCTCATGTCTAAAATGACTCCAAGGTGTTGAACCTAAATAACTGAGGGCGCTGCTGCCTGGTTTAAAGGAAGATACAAGGATAACAGGCTCATGAAGGATGAGAACCCTTTCACCACAGGATGCCCCCTTTGCTGTGGTTTCTGGATCCCTAGTACCATAGTAGAATAGTACAATAGTATGCCAGTCTGGAAATCGTGGGGAGATCTTCCTGGGAAGTCAATTTAGGATTGTTGATGTGCAGCTAGTCTCTAAAGCCATGGACATTTATCTGTCCAAAGAAAGAGATGGGAGAAGTGATGAAACCCAAGAAACAATGGCTGATGTGTCATGAAACCCAGAGAGTCAGGTATTTGGAAGCAATGGGAAGAGGAGAAAGATCACCCAAAACTAGTGAGTAGTGCATCACCCCGGTCCTCTCTATCCAGGGCACTAACTAGGAGTGGATATAACTGATTTCTAGACAGTGCAGTGGAGGAAAAACGTAATATAGGTGAGCCCAGACTTAGCCATAAAATTTTCTGTACTTTTGGAGAAGTGGGGGACCCTATGACCTAAGGGGAATCTTATGGTAGCCTGATCTGACCCCACAGTGATCACAAGGAGGAGTGTCCTTCAAGTTGATAAATAAAATTCCATTTTATAAATCAGCTTGATTTTGCTTTTACAACAGTTAGGGGACCCTGAAAAAGATAAGAATCGGTCCAAAGTTGCTGATATGTAGTTGATGACTGTGTAAAGGACCATCGGATTTAGCAACCTTGATCTAAATTATGGCTTTAAAAAGTAGTTTCAGGGGGACAGTGAACAAAAGTCTGACTGGAATTAGTTCCATGGAATATAGGAAATGTAGGGAATGATGCTTTGGGACCAGTTATCTTCTAAGAATCAAGACTGCAGAGAACAAAATGTAGGGTATTTTCGATGGGAGAGAAAAACCAAGAGAAGGTGTGCGGTCTGTCGTTTGTATTTTTAAGATTGTGCCATTCATTGGTGGGAATTGCTAGCTCCTTTCCTGAGACCACCGTGCAATTTGGCTCCTGGCCCATGCCACCGCTGCTCACCTGGGATAGTTATTTGTTTCCGCCTGAATGGCAAATGATATCATTTTGAAAGGCCTCCTGGTGCCTGATTGATTTGTTAGGGAGCCTGACAGCCTTAATGGACTTTTCTGACAAGACAATGGCTTCTCCTGGCAGTGCTTGTCTTGGAGAGATTCCAGGCTGGTAATGAATGGTGTTATGCGTAAAGATGGTGGGGGAAGAGGAAGAAGAAGGCCAGACTGCAGAGATTTTACTTAATGTAGGTCCTGGAGAATGGGAAGAAAATAAACCACACATTTGTACTCTATTTTATTGGCAGATGGTACAGGGTGGAACAAGGGCAAAGAAACAAATGTCTCTTGAGGTATTGATTAGGAGGAGGCAGCTAACTAAGACCACCCAATGGTGTACTGCTATCTTCCAATTAATCTGGACCAACCCTTTTCCTTTTGATTTTTTTTTTCAATGTAAATCATCCTTTGATTTTGGTTACAGGGTGGGATGTTAGAAGGGTTCAACTTTCAGTTGATGCTCTACCATTTTCTATCTCTGATGTTTTCAAATATCTAAATTCTCTTTTTAGAATATAGAAATAATGATGTGTGTAGTAGCACATCTGACCCATGGAAGGCACATGTAGGGTTAGCTGGTATTATCTTGATTGTCCAGGATGAGGTGATGCCCTCAAGTCATGCTTGCTCCTTTGTTCGATTTTGCACAGTTTCTGTTCCTTTTCTCTTCATCTTTAAGCTGGGGGGGGGGAGTTAATTATGATATGAGCTGTACAGATCCAGGGCAGAAGTCACTAAAGAACTCATGTAAAATATTTCCTGGTTACCACATAATAACTTCTCAGTAGATTAACGGTTAGGATCATTTGCATATGTGTGTATACTATGCTTTGTGACCTTCCACAATAACTTCTCAATGGATTAAATGTTAGAGCTATTTGCATGTATGTGTGAACTTTTGTGCTAATATGGCTGATGGCTTTAAAACCATCCTTTCCCATCAATGACAGAACTTAGAAGTGTCAGTGAGATATGGAATAAGGACAGCAGTGTGATGCTTAGTTTGTCATCCCAGATGTGCCCTGATGTTTCTTCCTAGGAGAACCGAAAGCGCTGAGCAAACACCCACGTGAAGGACAACATCAGCCCACTATGGTTCTTGCAGTTGCTTACATCTAATTCCATTATTGCCCCATGGGTAATCAACCACAGCAGTGCTATCATCTAGCCAACCACTCCCCTTTTGATGATTGGAAAACAATAGGAGGAGACTGGCATTCATAAATGACAATAGATGAATGGTCTTCAAAATATGATTGACCTGCTAGTGATTCTTAGAAACTCTAAAATCTGAAGGAAATGTAAGAGTCAGGAGAGGGGAAGCAGGCAGAAGTTTGGATTTGGAACATGTGGAAATATGACAGGCAGTATATATTAATTAAAGCCCTCTTATTTATGAGGAAGCGAAGTATATTATTTGAATCTTAAAAATTGGGGAACTGAATAGTCAGAAAGGTTAATGGGCCTGATATCATACAGTGTCTGGGGAGGTTTGCTAGGATCTCATACTCATAGCGTCCTGTGGTTTGTTTACTTTACATCTTAATTGTATACTTATCTGTGTAGTCTCCCTCTCAACTCATTTCAAATACGTTATCTCACATTAACTCTTCCATGCTGAATGTAGGACATATTCAGTAGGAACAATAGTCAAGATGCTTCTCTCTGAGGCATGTACAGTGTAGCTGAGAAGGCTACGCAGCTGAGGAGATTGCTCTTGCCATGAAATCATCGGGACCAGAATTGGGATCCTCAAAACATATTTAAATGCCAGGTAGCATCCTACCTATAATTCTTGGAAGGCACAGACAGGGCATCCATGGTGCAAGCAGACCAGCCCAACTGTATCAGTGAGCTCTAGGCTCCACTGGGAGAAACTGCCTCAATGAGTAAGGTAGGTAGTGAATGAGGACAATCACACACACACACACACACACACACACACACACACACACACACAGCAGCAGCAGCAGCAGCATATACACATGTCCCATGTGCACCCATGGGAACGCGTATACACATACACAATAAATGCCTTTTTTGAAAATGCCAAACATGTATCGAAAGCTCTGGCTGTATGGTGAATGTTCAGTGATTGTATTAGCTGGAAATAAGAAGTGAAAGGAAGTCACCATGTTGTGTGTTGTGTGGGGCGCTGTGGGAAGAGGTCATGTTGAGGATGTTGTAACCGAGGGTGGAGGTCAGCTACTGATAGCGGTAAGGCCAATGGGAGAATGAGCATCATTGCTACATGGGGTAGCATCCTACGTGAGCATCCTGCCTGAGATGCTACATCTACATAGCCATCTTCCTTAGATACTCACAATCACAAGTCTGGGTTCCCAGTGAGCCTGTCTCCCAGTGAGCACTGCCTTCTATTAACCTAAGATGACCGGGCACCTACCATGCTGGCTATGCTGCCTGGAGCTAGAGGCCATAGGTTAGTTAGAGTAGGCTCCTACCCCAAGGAGCAGCCTGATCCATGCGAACAGCCAGACGCACGGAGCTACAAATAACACAGGAGCATGCATTGTATTTGTAGGGGGCTGGGGGCTCCATCTTCTCTCATCTGTAGAGAAAATACAGCAGACAGCACAGGAGTAAGGATTTTATCATAGATGTAACCTTGAATCCACTCTTATTAAAACAAAATTTAAAAAAAAAAAAAAGGATGCCATTTGTAACTTCAGAGACTTTGCTTTTATTAGTAACAAATTTCTGCCTGTGGAAATTCTGCCACTGAGCTGCAGAGCTGCAAACAACTCCAAATTAGTCTGTTCGAGGAAGCAGGGCTTGGGGTGTATTATCAGGTAATGGAGTCAGGGGAGTGAGACAGTCAAAGATGGAGCTGCTGAGTGGGCTTATCCTTGCCTCTGCAGGCAGGTTCAGGGCATGAGAAGGGCTCTTCCAACGGATGAGGCTAGCCCTGTGGCGCCCCTGAGCTTTAGTCTCCTAGCTCCTGGGCAGAGGCCAGGATAAGGCAGGAAGGGCTCAGGAGTGGCAAGGCAGGGGTTTAGCAGCATGATTGTAAAGAGACTGTGAAAAGCCTTAGCCCATGGGAAATGAGTTAGACCCGCTGAAGGAGGCCCTGACCTGCTTCATACCCTTCTTCTCTTATCAAATGTGAAGACACCTGACATGTGCAAAGGAAACACGGCTCTTTAGACCAGACTAGGCTCCCTGAGCCAAGCCTTTGGGGCTTCCACTTTTAAATAATGAAGCATCTGATAAATGTGCTGTGAAGCGCAGCAGCAAAGGAAAGGGGCTGGGACCGTGTTCGCAATCTAGAAAGTTTCTCTTCCTGGGCTTTTGTAGTGCCTAATGGTGCCTGGTTAGAATCAGTGGTCAGGGGAAGCTCTGCTGATTTCTGCTCTGTGGTCTGCCTATGGTTAGAGATTGCTCAGAAGTCTACAACCACGCTGGTGGTTGAACTGTTGGCATGGGTGCCTGCAAGTTGCCTGCATGGGGGCCCTGCCAGGATTTCTATTCTCAGCCTTGGCCTGCCAGGCTCAAGAGGATGATTAAGCAGTAGATTCTGGTTCTTTTCTCCAGTGCCTACCTGTAGGAAGCCATTTCATAAGCACATCACCACTACAAGATGGCATTTGGCTTGCCGTTAGTATC